>NW_015174876.1:319654-323407 GCF_001447785.1 Gekko japonicus | reverse complement strand
ACAACATCTATTGGGTCCCCCTTGTCCACATGTTTGTTCACTCCCTCAAAGAATACTAACAGGTTAGTGAGACAAGATCTTCCCTTACAGAACCCATGCTGAGTCTGCCTCAGTAGGTTTTGTTCATCTATGTGCCTATTAATTCTTTCCTTAATAATAGTTTCCACCAACTTACCCGTTATCGAAGTCAGACTGACTGGCCTGTAATTTCCCGGATCTCCTCTGGAACCCTTTTTAAAGATGGGAGTGACGTTAGCTACCTTCCAGTCCTCAGGAATGGAGGCAGATTTTAATGACTGCAAGTTGACTGGTTGTAAATTGTGTGGTGGTTGCTGTCCCAAATAGTCTTTCATCAAAGGCTGAAACAACCCTGGAAAGGACTCTGCCTTTTAATGCCAGAAAAGAGGGCTACAAACATAGGGTTTTTCTCGGGCTTTTCTCAGGCTTATAAAAAGATCTGTCTTATCTTTTAAGTATTGTGATTTTTAAACAGTTTTTTAAAAAATAATTGTTGTTTCTAATTTTTTAAATAATGTATTAATATTGTAAGCCACCTTGAGTCCCACAAGGGACAAGATGGTTGATTGATGTTTTAAATAAATAAATCCATAGATGGGCCCCTGTTGGGAATCATATATATTGATGCTGAACGAAATGGCTCTTGGTCTGATCTAGAAAGACAGTTCTTATATTGAGTTGGAGCCATGCTACATTTTCTGCTGACAGGTGGTGATCCTATGGGCTCCTTCCTGGAAGTAAATCACCATTGAATAACCCAAGACTTATTTCCAAGGAGACTATTTTAGGATTGCCCCGGGAAGGCACGTCCGCCTGCAGGTTGGCTCTTTCCTGTCTCCTCCTCCTCCTCCTGCCACAGTCCACTGATCTCCCTGGAATGTTGCTCTTGGGGGCAGGAGGAGTGAATCAGCGGGCTGCAGCTGGTAGTGGAAATGGGTGGGCTTGGGGCAGGAGTGAATCAGGGGGCTGCAGCTGGTAGTGGAAATGGGTGGAAACTGCCCTCCTCATCACACAAAATTTACCCTGAATTATCACACCATGTGATCCACTGTTCCACTGGATCCACTCGATGTCTTTGGCCTGTTTTATGTGTTTGGAAGTAATGTCGGATCTCCAGATAAATGGTTGTAAATAACATCAAAATATGTAACCAGGGAAACTAAGCAATGCAATGCCTGTTTATTCAGAAGCTAGCCTGAAGTTTACCTTTACGCACCACTGAAAAAGATTAGTCATAGGAGACAAAGGAATATATTTGTCTTTCTTCCTTCCATGAGGCCATTACAATGCTTTAAACATCCAATAAGCAGCTTTGCATGGCATTGACTCAGTTTAGCTTAAACTCTTCATCCCTTTCAATCCTATGTACTAAGACAGCCTAGCTTGAAACAAACATATTTTTTTTAAAAATGAGGCAGGGATATTGCAGGAGGGGCTGTAAAAATATTTGTACCCAATCAAGTTAGGTAATGATGCAAAAAATTGCTCCATAAATCAATAAGTGTGCTATACTTGTTTCATTAAGAGATAATAGAACTCTGATATCATTTTAGTAAAATTGGCAGTGCTTCTCAAATTTGATACCCATCCAGGTTTTTTAGCAGGACTCAGCACTTTAGAAACAAAGGAATAGGGGTAGGGGGGAAACACAGCAGATGTACATTTCATGATATTTTAGGCTTAACAGCCAAGTTGCAGTACATTAGTCATCATGGCAAGAGGTCTATGTAGAATACCAATGAAAGTTTGAAGAAAACCACAAATTGAACTGAGAATTTTAAAAAAAGAAAAGAAAACCATGAATGTGGTTAAGAAATCGCTGCAATATATTATGTGCCAAATTAAGCAAGAGTGATTCTCATGAGCGCAAACTAAAACTTTCTGCACATGGAACACAGAGAATGCAGGGAAGAACATGTATTGCTACCCTCTTCTCATCTTCACATGCTATGACTTCAGAAGGGCCATGTAGCCTCCAAGGCTGTTTGTTTATGTCTCTGCAGTTAAACACTCAAGATCAAAATGTACAGAACTTTAGCACTTCCTCACATCAAAGTATAGCCCCTGATAAAGGGGATGAGACTGATCTTAGATATAGACCTTTGTAGCATCTTTTTCACTCTCTTCTGAAACAGTCCCAGTTTCTTGAATCATGGCATCCTACTTGAAGAGTGGCATCCAGAACTATTCTGTATTTCAGATTATTTTTTTATTAATGGTGAGTGGAAACAGATATTTAGATTTTCGAAATTATGTATTTTCACCCTACTTTTCTCTTCAAAAGGAGCTGTGGTGGCTCAAGTGGTTAAGACGCTGGACTGCAGGCCGTGGAAGGTCGGTAGTTCAGCAGTTCAAGACCTGAGAGTGCTGCGTGACGGAGTGAGCTCCCGTCTCTAGTTCCAGCTCCTGCCAACCTAGCAGTTCAAAAGCAAGAAATTGCAAGTAGATAAATAGGTACCACTTCGGTGGGAAGGTAACAGCGTTCCGTGCGCCTTGGTGTTTAGTCATGCCGGCCACATGACCACGGAAATGTCTTCGGACAGCGCTGGCCCTTCGGCTTTGAAACGGAGATGAGCACTGCAACCCTAGAGTCGGATTCGACTGGCTTTCGAGCAAGGGAACCCTTACCTTTACCTTTCTCTTCAAATGATGCTTTCACATCATTCACCCCTCCTCTATTTTTACCCTTACAATGGTGAGTGGAAACAGATATTTAGATTTTAAATTTAGATTTTAGAAATTATGTATTTACTCCCTGCTTTTCAAAGGGATTCAAAGTACCCTTTACATCACTCACCCCTCCTCTGTTTTTACCCTTACAATGGTGAGTGGAAACAGATATTTAGATTTTAGAAATTATGTATTTACACCCTACTTTTCCCTTCAAAGGGATTCAAAGTATTCTTTCACATCATTTGCCCCTCCTCTCTTTTTACCCTTACAATAGGATAACCATCTTCAAATACTTGAAGGGCTGTCATGTAAAGGATGGTGTGAAGTTGTTTTCTGTTGCCCCAGAATTTCAACGGGTTGAAATTAAATCAAAAGAGTTTTCGGCTAAGCATTAGGAAGAACTTCCTGACAGTTAGAGTGGTTCCTCAGTGGAACAGGTGGTGGGCTCTCCTGCTTTGGAGGTTTTTAAACAGAGGCTAGATGGCCATCTGACAGCAATGCAGATTCTGTGAATTTAGGCAGATCATGAGAGGGAGGGCAGGAGGGCAGGAAGGGTTGCCTCAGTGCCTAGTTCTCATGGCCCTTTCTTACACGCCCAGGGAAATGCTGATCGCCACTTTGGGGTCCGGAAGCAATTTTTCTCCAGGTCAGTTTGGCCGGGGATCCTGGAGGTTTTTTGTCATCTTCTGGGCATGGAACAGTGGTCACTGGGGGTGTGGTCAGGGTCTGGCATACCTAAGGGACCACCTTTCCCCATATGTTCCCCAGAGAGCGCTGCGTTCAGGGGCCCAAAACCAGTTGGCTCTTCCAACTGGTCCCAAAGACACCAGGTTGGCGATAACCAGGGCCAGGTCCTTCTCAGTGGTGGCTCCGTACTGGTGGAACGAGCTTCCAGAAAAGATCAGGGCCCTGCAAGACCTCTTACAGTTCTGCACGGCCTGCAAGATGGAGCTCTTCCACCAGGCTTTTGAATAGGAACCACAGAAAACATCTGAGGAGTGACCCTGTGCCCTGGCCTCACCATCTTCAGCCTGACCATGCCGCATATATCTAAGTAGATCA
>NW_015174876.1:317230-319486 GCF_001447785.1 Gekko japonicus | reverse complement strand
TAGACAGACAGACAGACAGACAGACAGACAGACAGACAGATGATAGATAGATAGATAGATAGATAGATAGATAGATAGATAGATAGATAGATAGATAGATAGAAAAATATATAATGTAAGCCGACCTGAGCCTGACTCAGGGGGGAGAGCAGGGTATAAATGGGCAGGGGGTTGGACTAGATGACCCTGGAGGTCCCTTCCAACTCTATGATTTTATGATTGATTCTAACAATTATGCAAGGTAGGTTAGGCTGAGAGGGTACGAGAGGCCCAAGTTCACCCCACAAGCTTCCATTGCACTGTGGGGATTTGAACCTGGGTCTCTCTGATCCTACATTTTTTGGGGGGAGAAGGGAGAAGCTGGAGGTAGTGAGTGGCCACTACCAAGTGCCATCTAAGGATAGCAAGAGTCTGTCCTTACCAGTGGATTTCATTGAATGGCATCTAGTTCAGAATGATACAGGTGCATAGCTATAGAGAGGCCAACAGTGTCCACCATGAACTTATGAAATTATTGGCCCTTGTCCATGTGGACAAGATACAGTCAATGATGACTAAGTATTTTTCAGGTCTCTCTGTGTTGCATGTATTTATCAAACTGTGTGTTTCCTGTTAAGGTTTGCATGTTTTCCACTATGCACCTGCATGTTCTGTCTGTGTTTACCAGTGAGCAAAGTGCTCTTTTGCTCCCAAGCATATAAGACGGTGAAGGCAGTTAACAAGGAGTACTTGATTGTATTTACACCTCACATCTGCATTCAATTCATGTGCTTGAGGGCTGATCTTGCAATATACTGAATGCTTCTGGGGAGGTGCTCATCTCCCTCTGCAGCATTGATTCCAGCAGATGAACAGCCTGCCATTTTCAATATCTTTTATTGTGGCTGTACAATACTACAGGCTTCTTTGTAAATCAGATTAGAGAATACTTGCTAAGAAATTTGGGTTGCATTCCAAATGTGAATAAAGATCTGCCTATGCCTCCCATCCAGCTACTTAAAGTATACACAGCCTTCTGGCAGATTCTACATTTCTACACAACTTGTTAATATGAAGACCATCCCCAAAGACCTTGGCTCAGATGTATAAGAACAGTATTGCTATAGAATCTATCATTTCTGCTAGGATGCTTTTGTACAGAGTGGAGGATTGTTAGCCAAATTGCCTTATTTCTTAATAATAGCTTGGGGAATTATGAATATAAAATGGCAATAGGCATATAGCGTGGATCATGACCTGTGTATACTGGAGTTTGATTTCCCAAGAACCCAGGAATAGACACAGAGACTGGGTAGCTAAAATAATGATTTCTTTATTAAATATAATCAAGCATTCAAACAATAATCAAGCATTCACACACACAGTACAGAACTAAGAAAGCAGAAGTGATTGATAATGAATTGAGGTGTCAGTTACAGGGTGATACAACTTGTCCAGATGTGCAGGGGTCCTTGGAGATGAGAATATGGCCCAAACCAAAGGTTTAGGGGTGAACTGCCAGTTGGCATCAGGGCAGACACACAATCTGAGACCATGTGCTCTGACAGATATAGGCAGGAGTCTTTTCGTAGAAAAAGAGGTGCAGGAGCTCATTAGCATACTTCATTAGCATATGTCACCCCCCCTGACATCACCGGAAGTGTGTCAGAAGGCCACACCCATTGACATCACCAGAAGTGTGTCAGAAGGCCACACCCACCGCTCAGGCTCCACTGGACTGTTTTGGATTGCTAGCTATTGGGGGGGAATGTGCAGATCTGTCCTCGCAGGGAAAACTTGTGGCTGAATAAAACTTGGTCTTAAAGGTGCCACTGGACTGCTTTGGATTGGTAGACATGGGGGGAGGGAGATGCAGATTCTCCCTCACAGATGAGGGACAGCTTGCACCTGAATAAAAACTTGGTCTTAAAGATGCCACTGGACTGATTAGGATTGGTAGACATGGTGGGGGGGGGATGCAGATTCTCCCTCACAGAGGAGGGAGAGCTTCTACATCAATAAGCCTTGGTCTTAAAGGTGCCACTGGACTCTTTGCATTGCTAGGTATTGGGAGTTAGTAACTCTGACATATCCAACATCACTATCCCCTTCAGCTACACAACTGTGTTACAACAAGAAGAAAAACCAACACACCTTAAAATACAGCACAATGGAAGTCACTAACTACTCACAAATTTGTCCTCCAATTTTTGGTCTTGCCCCAACCTACTAACTGCCTGCCTCTCCATGCATCCTCCTCCTGCACAGAGGGCAGGC
>NW_015174876.1:308780-317007 GCF_001447785.1 Gekko japonicus | reverse complement strand
CGTTGGGGAAGGTCGTGGAGGGCTCTGTAGGGCCCCACGCAGCAGCACGGTCCTGCAGAGAGGGGATTGGGGGGGCTTTGCAGAGCCTGGAAAGGCTGGGGGGAGATGCAGAACTTACCTTCCTTCCTTCTCTCTCCTCTCGGGCCGACTGAGGGGAGGGCTGCTGGGAGCAGGGGGTGGGGCTTGCTACGTGTCCCCACCCCCTCACCTCCTCTCTCCCTGAGCGTCGCTTCAGTAAGCTCTGGCCCCAACCGAGGCCTGGATATAGGCATTGGAAAGCAATGCAAGCCAATGGGAGGCCTTGGGTCTCAGGTGATAACAATAGATTTTCTACGCTCACCTCCTCTCTCCCAGAGCATCGCTTCAGTAAGCTCCGGCCCTAACCAAGGCCTGTATATAGGCATTGGAAAGCAATGCAAACCAATGGGAGGCCTTGGGGGCTGGTCTCAGGTGATAACAATAGATTTTCTAGACCAATAAGGAGTCCAGGGAGGTGCAGTACCAGGCATAGCATAATTCAGGAGTGACCAGTGGTGTCCCAGAGGGGCAGAGTCAGGCTTTAACAATAGCTATAATGGGATTAAGCCAGGTGCTGGATAGGTGGCTGGGAGTGTCCATTGTGGAATGATAGGGTGGCCTGGCATTTCCCTGGTGCCAGACAAAAGAGGTGATGTTTTTTAATGTGTGGCAGGATGGCCCTGAATCGGTGACCATTCACTGTACATGGAAGGTTAATGTTTACTTTGATAAGTCTGCCATAGGCGTAAGAATGCAGATATCTTAGACAAATATATGGAAACAGGAATGAGAGGATTATTCTAGACGTATTTCCTGACATGCAAGTGAAACAGAAATTGGGGCTAGCTGAATAGATTTTATGTCCATTCATGGTTCTGCCAAGGCAGTTGAATAGGTTCTCAGATACAGGCAAAAAATGGGAGATCGGTCCCTGATTAGCATCAGGAAGGATTATTAATAATTTGAATGTTTGATTGGTTTATCTCAGTATCCTGAGGGATGGAGCAAGGAAGGACAAGTATTGAAACAAAGAGTTCACACATAGACATGGGATCACACAAAAGGGTTGGTTGAGGTACTGGAGACAGGAGGACTATTTGCCAGGTGACCTCTGAATATTTCACCTGGTGGAACCTATTGCTATTCCATAAGCATATCTCTGCTGGGTCGAGGCGGGGAGACTGGAGGTTTGCTCTGAGAGCTGTCTTGTTGCCACCTGAACATGGAGACCCTTTTTCAGAGCTGTAACTAGCTCTGTGTTTAAGAACCAGGAGTGTATTCCTTGGCCTGAGTTTTGAGGGTCTCTGGGTCGAATTAGAAGCAGGGTGCCCCTGCTATTGGGGCTACCTGAGAGTCAAGCAGCACCTCTGGCAACAGGATGAATATAGAGTGTATATCCAATATACTATAGCCCCTGTTAATTGTTTGGCAACTATTTATTTCTTACACATCAGGCTGGGATGTGAGGCAGTGATCAGGGGATGAATATATTGGTTTGGATCCTCCCCTTTCCTCTCCTACTGTAGCTCAAAATTATCCCCAAAATGTTGCTCCCAAGGGCCAAACTAGATGTGATAGTGGTGACAGGACCTAACTGTGGCCACCAATGCCATTTCAGAGGAGACTGTATCCAGTTCAAAATTGCTGCAAGGGCTCAGTGCGGTGGTAGCTGGCAATTTTGTCTTCCCACCATGCATCTTTTGAAGTGTAGAAACAGCTGTGGGGCACATCGAAAAGTATGGGGGAAGAAAAAAAGATGGCCTGTTGCTGCCACATCATGGGCCAAATCAGAATTGGTTCCTCACAGCAATTTTTAAATGTTTGAATTTTCCTCTCAAATTACATTGATGGCCACAGGTTGGCCCCAAGAAACAGGTGACTCCCAGGAGCAGCATGAGAGAGGTGACAGAGGAGGGAATTGGTAAAATTGCTCCCATTTTCATTACCAGAAATAATAAGAATCAAGTTGAGTTTCTCAGAAGACTGTCATAATGGGAAGGAAGAAGCCATTGCTGTAAGAGGATGCGTCTTTTTGAATGCTAGAGGTCAACTGTTAACATATGGATATTAATTTAGAATGTAACGAACCAAATTTTGAATTTATACCTTATATTAACTTCAGAAGGTTAAATAATGTGAATGAATTCCATTCAGCTTTCAGACCTGAATATACTAGGCCAGATCAGGCTAGAGTTGCTAGCTGATACTGGCAACCCACCAAGAGTTTGAAAAGGGGCAGAGACAATCTTCTTAATGTTGAGCCAATGTGCAATGTCATTTCTGGTGGAAAAAAACAGAAGTGATGTCATCACACTGGGGTGATGCAATAGGATTGACCCTGAACTCTATGGTTAAACCCACAGAGTTTGGGTTGAATCTTAGAGCATCACCCCAGTGCAATAACATCACTTCTTATTTTTCATCAGAAGTGACATCATAACATTGAGAACCCCCCTTAATTTCCACCCACATATCCTGTTAAGTGGCAATGGGGATTGTGGACCCAGCAGGGAAGTCAACCTATTTTCTCTAGATCAGGCCACGTTTCCCATCGTGCTGAAATATATATGACTTTCTGTTTCCATTACCCAAGGCAATGAGATGACAATAAGGGGAGAGTCTCTGAACATTTGATGGACATGCCACCCAAAGAGAAAACTTAACTCACATTAACTCTGTACAATATTGTTCATTATTGACATGTCTGTGCATGGTGTTTCTCCCAATCACACTGCTAGCTCACAGGCTTGGGGAGGGGGTCTCCTTGTAAGATTAAACATCAGTGGTGTTCCATACTAGAGTTAGTCTAAATATCAGTTAGGGTTGAGAAAATACCTTGCTTAAAGGAAATGACAATGGACTTAAGGGAGAACAGAGAGGCAGAGGTTTAGGTCTAATGCTAATTTCCCTTTGGGAAAAGATGCAAAGGTTTGGCTTGTGTACCCTGTAAAGTAGGAAGGGCTAGCACAGTGCTGGGTGGACAATCAAAGGCCCATAGGCTGGTCCTCATATGCTCCACTCTCCCTTTGCCCTTTGTAACTGGCAATGAGGGGTGTGCGTTTGGTATATACCAAGCCGAATAAATACCAAAAAAATACCTTATTTCCCTGCCTGCACAAATCCTGAGGCCAGCTTCTTCTGTGGAATGGTTTTTACACCACCCCGCAGAAGAAGCCAGCCCAGCCAGCTGGATCTATGTAGGTGGGGAGGGCTCTCCCATCCCTCCCCACCTGCACAGATCCTGGGACAGCTTCTTCTTTGGGGTGGTTTTTAAAACACCCCACAGAAGAAGCCGCAGGGATTTAAACTCACCAATCTTTCTTAACTTCCCCAGCCAACCTGCCCTGGTGGCCGGCTGTGGAAGGGAAGGGGGGCATTTAAAGATGCCTCCCCGATCTTGCTTCCCTTCCCCAGCCAACCCGGGCTAGCTGGGGAAGGGGAGGAAGAACATGTCAGTTTCAGTCCTCTTCACTTCCAAGAGCAGGGGACTGAAACTAACCATTGCCTTCCCTCCCCTAGCTGCCCACTACAGTGGGGCAGCTTGGAAAGGGATTGAGGGAAGGAAGAGGGAGAGTGCCGAATATTTTTGGCAATACCATTTTTTTTCCTGAATCCCAGTACAATACTGATACTGGGACTCAGGAGTATTGGTGCGTACCGATATTTTTTTGGTGTGGTGTACCCAACCCCGAAAAATACCAATTTTTTTGTGCACACCACTACTGGCAACTAATCTGCGTTGCAAAGTGGAAGCTATGGCCTTTACCCACCTAAAAAGTGTGTGTGTGTGTGGGGGGGTGTTAAAGTTGCAGATAAAAGAATTCTGTGGCACCGGATCTTGGGACCACTTATTGAGGATCTGTGATCATCCTCTCTGGAGGGACCAGCTGTGCAAACTCTACCTATTCACATCCCCCCAAACTGGAGCATGTAGGTGAAGGAAGCTAAAGCCTGCATTTTACCATACCTTATGTTGCTGTACACTATTGTTTGAAAAACATAATTTTCTCCAAGCAAGCCTGCTAGTTCTTTGATAGATACCAGGAAGTAAGAAGTGTTAGAAGATGTAGAAATGAATGAACAGAGTAGAGTTGAGCACCCCACACAGTTTTTGCTTAAACAGTGTCTTGCCACCAAAGGCATGATGATTCCAAGCTGTGGGCCATGATGGAGGAAAAACTCATCAACTTGCCTTCATGTGTTTACTTAGAAAGTGAGAATGGACTGTAAAACAAAGAGCTTTTCTCCCCACTGCTTGGCAGGGAGGATCCTTGGGAGGGCTATAGTCCTTGAGAATTTTGTCCCAAATTGTTTCGAGAAAAATAAATAATATAATGTCACCAACTTTCAGTAGACTAAGGACACTTGCTCCTTTCTGGCTGCAACTTGGAATGAGGGATCCTTTCAACGAGGGACACAAATCCCTGAAAATGTCAGGAGCATGGGTGTTGCTAGCAGAAGTACCTTTCCCACTGAAACCAATGGGAGTGACTATTAAATTGATTAAACAATCTGAACACACCATTATGTTATTGAATCCAAAAAGAATGATTAACAATCAAACCAAGCCAAATCTGAATCCAAACAAAATATTTGTTTGTATCCCTAATAGTTAACATAGAGAAAATAGATGAGGATAACAGTGGTCCCTGGCCCAGATTGAAGAGCTGTAGAGTGGTGGTGGGGGGATACCATAAAGAAAGCCTGTCTAGACACGCAGGAGATCTTTCCTTCTAGCCAATGTTACAGGAGAGAGTGTAAAAAAGAAGACAAAGAAAAATGAGATAAATGTATCTTACTAATGCTTGGAACAGATGTAATGAGTCTGCTGAATTGGAAACATATGTTGTGAAGAAAGTTTGTTTAATTGGAATGGCAGGGGCTGGTTAAAATGAGATATCAACCGCAAGATTAAAATATGACTGTGTAAAGTTTAGATGGGCTAGGTAAAACAAAAATAAGAGGAGGAGAAAAAAAGAAAAGAAGAACTGAATCTACTGGGGGGGGGGATATTAAGCTGCGACTGCAAAGACCATTTGGAATCAAGGGAAGGATTAAACATGGAAAAATTGATTGCTGGTTATTGCCAAAGACCTTCTAGAGAGGAATAGAAGGCAAACCAGGAAATATTTGTGCATATGAAGAAAGTCTGTAACAATGCCAAGATAGTGTTTGTCATGAGGGTTAAATTACCTACATATTGAGTGGGATGGTATTACTGGGGAAATTGAGGAACGAAGTCTGATCCTCAATGTAAAGTACAGATTGGGGTTCCTTCCTCACATATGGAATATACTGGATGATAAGTACAGCCAAAGACAAAATCAGTAGAAATAAGATCAGTATATCACTGTTAGAGTTGCAGCATATAAAGGATTTAATTAGTGAAGCATAAAGATTCCTTTTTTGAATAGAGAGTAGAAAACAGGGCATTAGTATAATAGACACACACAGTCTGGGATGGGAATAATGTGAAATAGCTTAAGGAAAGCTGGCTGGGCTACAGAAAGCAGGGGGGAAACTGCAACGTATTTAAGATTCATTTGGGAAAGATAAAAATCAGAACACATCTGAGAAAAAGATATCAGAAAACATAAAGAGAAACAGCAAACTGTATGCCTAAGTATGTAGACTAGTTTAATTTTCTTTGAAAATCGACTTACTTTTTACAGAGGTATTTTGTCAATTTCCAGTTAGTGGTTTGGATCCTGTGCACCATGTGCAGAACATTTCTTGAGTTGAGCAGGCTCAGTTCATGCTCTGTTCTTGGGCTACACAAGTGGTATTATTTGCACAAGTGCTCTAGCACAATCAATGGATGGTTCATAGGCACAGTTTCTCTCTCAGTAAACTTCAGTAGTATAGTTTTCTGTAGTCTTTTCTCACAAACAAGATGGAATGAGTCCTCCCTGGTAGATTCATTGGTCAGGAATGGTAGCAGTCTACCAAGTGGAAATAACAGCCTGGAGAAGTTCATCCTTACTAGGGAACCCATCTGAGAAGGTCTTCAGCCTCCTTCAGATCTATTCAAGAGAAGCATGGCCCATTACCTTAAAACCATATTGTTATAGACCTTGGCCAGGGGCTCCATAGGTTCACAAAAATTCCCAAAGAAACAATATGAGACATCCAGATGTACTTACAAGGAGATCTTTAATAATGCATCAAAGTTACAGAAGATGAAGACTCAGCTGGGCCTCCAGCATGTACACACAAAGTGAAGCTTAGTCAGACCTCAGGACCACAGGCATGATTAAAACTACATGTCTTATACCTTAAATGCTAGCTAAAAAGGTAAAGGTAAAGGTTCCCTTGCTCGAAAGCCAGTCAAATCCGACTCTAGGGTTGCGGTGCTCATCTCCGTTTCAAAGCCAAAGAGCCAGCGCTGTCCAAAGACATTTCTGTGCTAGCTACAAGTCATATAATCACTTGGATGAGCCAGGCTGACTTGCACCTGGCTTTCAGTGGGGGGAAGAAACAACCCAGGCTTTGAAGATAAGCACTGCTTAGTTTACATTCCAATCCCAAAGAAAGGCAATGCCAAGGAATGTTCAAACTATCGTACAATTGCACTCATTTCACACACTAGCAAGGTGTGTGTATGCAAGCTAGGCTTCAGCAGTATGTGGACAGAGAATTGCCAGAAGTACAAGCTGGGTTTTGAAGAGGTAGAGGAACTAGAGATCAAATTGCCAACATTCGCTGGATTACGGAGAAAGCAAGGGAGTACCAGAAAAACATCTACTTCTGCTTCATTGTCTACGCTAACGTCTTTGATTGTGTGGATCACAACAAACTATGGCAAGTCCTTAAAGAGATGGGACTACCAGACAACCTCACATGTCTCTTGAGAAACCTGTATAAGAATCAAGAAGCGGCAGAACTGCATATGGAACAACTGATTGGTTTAGCATTGGAAAAGGAGTACGACAAGGATGTACATTGTCACCCTGCTTATTTAATTTATATGCAGAGTACATTATGCGAAATGCCGGCCTGGATGAATCACAAGCCGGAATTAAGATTGCTGGGAAAAACATCAACAACCTCAGATATGCAGATGGTACCACTCTAGTGGCAGAAAGTGAAGAGGACCTAAAGAGCCTCTTACTCAGAGTGAAAGAGGAGAGCGCAAAAGTAGGCTTGAAGCTCAACATCAAAAAAACTAAAATCATGGCATTCAGCTCCATCACTCCTTGGGAAATAGAAGGGGAAGTCCTGGAAGCAGTGACAATTCATGTTCCTGGGATCCAAGATCCCTGCAGACTGTGACTGCAGCCATGAAATTAAAAGATGCCTGCTCTTTGGGAGGAAAGCTGTGGCAAACCTAGACAGCATAATAAAAAGTAAAGACATCACCCTGCCAACAAAAGTCCATATGGTCAAAGCAATGGTATTCCCAGTAGTAATGTATGGCTGCAAGAGTTGGACCATAAGGAAGGTCGAGCACCAAAGAATAGATGCTTTTGAATTATGGTGCTGGAGGAGGCTCTTGAGAGTCCCTTGGACTGCAAGAAGATCAGATCAGTCAATCCTAAAAGAAATCAACCCTGACTGTTCCCTGGAAGGCCAGATACTAAAGCTGAAGCTCAAATACTTTGGCCACCAAATGAGAAGGGAGCACTCACTGGAGAAGACCCTTATGCTGGGAAAGACTGAAGGTAAAAGGAGAAGGGGATGGCAAAGGATGAGATGGTTAGACAGTGTTATCGATGCAATGAACATGAAATTGAGCAGACTCCAGAGCATGACGGAGGACAGGAGGGCCTGGCATGATGTGATCCATGGGGTCATGAAGAGTCGGACTTGACTGTGCAACTGAACAACAACAACAACAACACTGCTAACAAGCATGAGACAGAGAGAGATTTCTGTTGGAGCATCTAACATCATCCTCTCACAAAACTCAAGGCAACTAAGCACCAACATGTAACAAAGATGGAGTCACCCAGGCCATACACAGATACAAGTTTTGCATGCATGTGGTTTGGGGATTTCAGTTTCTGGTTTTATTTACTCATAATGAAGTGTCAGTGGAAATTAATCAGAGGTATTTGTCAAGTAAGCCTATAACTGCTAACCTCTGGTAAAACATCTTTAGTGATTCTTTATTTGGTAAATCAATAGTGCTTACATCAAAATCTGTCAAGGATTACAGGCAGCAAACAGTTTTTAGGGGATGGGATACATTGTGGTAATCACTAAAAAA
>NW_015174876.1:300474-308558 GCF_001447785.1 Gekko japonicus | reverse complement strand
ATGCCACACCCCCTGACATCACTGGAAGTGTGTCAGAAGGCAACACCCACTGCTCAGGCTCCACTGGACTGTTTTGGATTGCTAGCTATTGGGGGGGGAAACGTGCAGATCTGTCCTCGCAGAGGTAGGAGAGCTTGTACCTGAATAAAACTTGGTCTTAAAGGTGCCACTGGACTGCTTTGGACCGGGGGTTGGGGGAGCGCTGCAACTTACCTGGCTGCTTCTTGCTCTGACTGAGGGCTGCTGGGAGCAGGAGGTGGGGCTTGTTGCATGTGCCCGCCCCCTAGGCTCTTTACTGCCAGAGCTCCACTCCTGTGCACTCTTGCAGGAAATGATCCTGGGGTATAGCAAAGCGGGGAGGAGAAGGAGAAGCTTTTCTCTACCCTAAGAGTCTCAAAGTGGTTTGCAATAATCTTCCCTTCCTCTCCCCACAACAAGCACCTTGTGAGGTAGGTGGAGCTGAGAGAATTCTGAGACAACTGTAACTGGCCCAAGGTCACCCAGCAGGCTTCATGTGGAGGAGGGGGGAATCAAACCTAGTTCTCCAGATTACAGCCTGCTGCTGTTAATTACTATACTACACTGGCTCCTCCCTTACCAGATGTATGACTTGGATCATGCCCAACTCTAGGCAGAACAGCCAAGGATTCCACTATTTTTTTTCCATTTCTGTTCAGACATGTATGTTGTTGTCATTGGTTTTGATCAACTTCATTTTGTTTGTAGTCAATTTTTTAAAATTTCTTTGTTTCCTTTAGTTGCCATTTATATCTACATGGCTCTTAATGCCATATCTATGTACATGACATTTTCCTGCATTTATAAGCAATGGGAAAATTAAAAACAGTGGAAAGTGGGTCATTTTACAGGAAAATTAATGCCAGGAAACAGAAAATGGCACAAAAACAAAAGCTTGTGGGTTGCTTCCCATAAAATAAAGGCAAGATTGGGATGAAGCATTCAAAGGTAACTATCAAGCCTGCAAAGTTTGATCTCATCCCTACCTACTGCACTAACAATGCAAGCCTATGCAAAGTTATGCCCTTTGAAATCCATTGAAGTCAATGGGTTTAGAAGAATGCAACTTTGCATAGGATTATACTACAAGGGTTGGATCCTACAGAACTATTTCACTAGCAGTGGTACTTTCCTCTGGCGTAAGGAACTAGTGGAGCTCTTGTATTACAGGAAGTTTCCTTGCTTTGAAGGAAAGGGCCAAGTGTAGCAAAACTGATCTATAAGGATTCAACCTTTCTTGTTTCATTTTTCTGGCACTGATACTCTTACATTAGCTCTCACATGCTCCTTCATCTCAGATTGTTGTTGTTTTATGCAGCAGTATATGCAATTTGGCTACAAAACCAAGAGGAAAGACACAGACACAATGGCCAAGGAAAGTGGTACAAGGGTGGGGGAAGTGATTAGTCTTAAAGATGCATATCTCATTAGCTCTGGGTGATATTAAATTGCTCCACGTTATACATTTTTATTCTGTTGCATTTCCACCCTGACATCAATTATTATAGGGGTGAGCAACTTGCCCAGCACAAATAAATTCTCACTGAAATTTAATGTATTCTTCACAATGGAAATGCAGTATAAGCCAACGGTTCACAAGATATTTGCATATTTTCATGACTGACTTCATTTGCAATAATTGACATTCATATGTTGGGAACCAGACCATTGCCTACAGACATGTTCCTTCTGTGGTGCCATTAGTACAATTGTTGGAATGAGACTGGAAGTTGCATTTGTTTGAAATTTTGGGGAGCTGTGTATCAGTTCACTCAACCCTGATTCTGATTAATACCATGTTGCAATTGTAAAGTTGGATGAACATAGAACTTGGTAGACTCAGAAGGGCACAGTGAAATGTTCTGTGGATTTGTAAGCCTCCCTTATCAACACATGTTTTTTTGGTGTGTGTGTGTTTTTGGCCCCCTGGAGGGGATTTTTTATTGCATTTTTAATTGAACTACAAACTACAAAGAAAATAAGGGAAGGGAACTATAATTAAGGAGAAAGAAAAAGTAACCACTACTACCTAAAACCCCAAGAGTAGGAGATCATTAAAACAGCTTGAGTATAATTTTTTTCTTCAATCGCTAATATCATTTGAACTTAGTCAGACATGCTAAAATATCTTTTAAATCTTAATTTTAACTGTTAGAGAAAAACCTCAGGGCATCTCATTATTAAAAACTATACTTTCAAAGGCACAATTCAGAGTCCTTCAGCCTTCATTTTTTCTTATCTTCTCTTTTCCTCAGTTTATATGGACTTTTAGGGGCAGCCACCGCTTTTTCAGAAAGAGAGTCCTCTCCGGAAGACCCGGAGTGCAACTCACCACTGGACTTGCTGTCCTCCTCTTTATCCACCTCCTCTGGCTCACCCAACTGGATTATCAAAAACTCCCATGCTTTGGAAACAGAGTCAATCTTTTCTTTTTTGTCCTGTAGTTTGAAGGTTACGCCCTCTGGAATTAGCCACCTGTAGACAATTGTATTTGTTTGAAGAAAAAGAATTAAGTTTTTATATTTCTTTGTCTTATTTCAAATGGGATATCTTTCAAGATCCTGATAGTATTGTCCCCAATTTTCAAAGGTGACCCCGCAGTCGCTCTCAGGATAGAATCCCTCACATGCCTCTTTGAGAATCTCATTACTATTTCCCCAGGCGGATTCTTCTTCTCTATATAAACGGAGTAGGACCTGTAGGCCACATTCATCTCGCTCATAAGGTATTCCGCCTTCAGATCTGTCACTGGGGCTAATGCTAACACATGTTGATTGTAGAGTATTTAACTACTGAACCACTTTAGATGAGGAAGTAGGAAAAAGTCAGGACTGCTTTGCAAAAGACATTGTTTGGTCTCAGTTTCCAAAGAAGTAGAAGGATTTGCTTTCTGTGTAGCCAGCAGGGATGTGGAGTCCCAAGCCTAGATAAATCTGTGTCCATGACCAAACCAACAATGTGCAGATGTCATGCTTCTGCCCCAAATGAGCTCAGAACTTTGCTAGTCAACTGAAACCTAAAATTCTCTACTTCCCCCCCTGTTCTATTCAAAACCCTTTGAATTCTATACCAATAACTCAAGAAGCAAATTTTGACTAGGGGTACTACACTGGGGAATCACTGCCCTAGGCTATGAAGATTTAAACAGAGTGAGAAAATAAGGTTAAAAATCCTATAATATGTTTTCTTGTATCTGGTCTGGCTTTTTTTTAACTGTCAGAAGAATGGGGGAGAGTGAGAGGAGCATGATTCACTGGACAATGTAAATAACATGGATATTTTCCAACCAGCAGAGTTATACAAATCTTGCCACCCAACGAAATTCAATCGTTTAGCATTTTACATGGATCACATTACAGGCTCATAGAGTTACCAAACTCCACGTGGGGCCTGGAGATCTTGCAGAATTACAACTGATCTACAGACAACAAAGATCAGTTCCGCTGGGGGGGAAATGGATGCTTTGGAGTTGGGCTCTATGATATTACACCCTCCCCTCCCCAAACCCAGCCCCCCGACTCTACCCAAAGATTTGCAGGAATCTCCCAAATCGGAGTTGGCAATCCTACGTGGCTTAATGGTTTGAGGAATGCTTTGATTTTGTAAGAGGACTGACACAAGGGCAGAAAGCAATGAAAACGAGATGGTAGCAAAAGCAATACTCTTCTCCACTTCTAGACTGCATGGCTGCTGGGACAGATACAGGAAAACATTTTTTTTGCAGCCCAGTTTCTATTCCAGCTATTTAATGATGATGGGGACAAAGTTCATGCTGCAGAAGTTAAAGCGAAACCTCATTCCCACATTTAAAACGACTTGCTCAACTGTGACTCAGGCTCAGACCAATGTGAATCCAGTCCATTTTGCGTTCTCACCCCACAATGATCCAGCCTTCTCTGCTAGTTCATTCTTCTTCTTCACACACATACACAATTACTTCTGAGGAGAGGAAAAGGGTCATTGGTAGCTACAACTTGATAATCGCAGGATAGGTCTTGTCAGGCATTTCCCTAACTGGAAATTACTTTCCTGAATCATTCTCTGCCAAGGAAGATGAGATTTGTTGTGCTCTTTGTCTCCTGAGTCAATGATTTCCTGTTAAGGAGAAGGCCATTAAATAATTTCCAGCTAAGAATAACCCTCTCCTCCAACAGGAGTCCCCTTCCTTTCCCCCAAATTAAAGGTTTTTGTGCTTGAGAAGGAGGTAAAGAACTGGAAGGGACCATGGCTCAGTGGTAGACCATCAGCTTTGTATGCAGAAAATCCCAGGTTCAATCCTTGCCATTTTCAGTTTAAACAGTCAGGAAGTAGGTGATGCTAAAGCATAAGACACTGGAGAATGACTGCCAGTCATGGTAGACAATTCTGACCTTCTTAGCTCAGTGAGCTGACTCAGTATGAAGCAACTCCCATGTGTTCAGGTGTGGAGAGCTGTCACCAAATCCACTCTTCTTGGAAGCATTCAAAAGGACTTGGAAGGTTAATCTAAGCACACCCCAGAAACATTTACAAAACTAGTGCAACACTGAGGTAAACCAGGGGAATTTTCACATCATTACTATTGGGCCGCCTCACATGTGACTTTTTCCTAGATTGAGATAATCTCTATTTAAGAAAGAAATGTGTATACCTTGTGCAAAAAACACATGAGTTACCATTTTGCCAGCCACCGAACAGTCATGATTTTTAACTCATGATCATTTGCAGAGGTGTAGATTCATTTCCCCCCTACACAAAAATTATCACCATGTAAGAAAAATGTCACATGGGAAACAGTAAGGCATTTTGTTCATTCTTGCCTTGTGACAAATTAATCATAATAGAATCACACTCCAAATGACCTAAAATATGAGATGTTCATGTTGACAGCGCAAAAACTGAGCAATAAGGAATGCAGCCAAAGTTCTATCAGATTTTAAAGAGGGGGGAAAAACAAATGTGAACAGTATGGTGCTGCATTTATGTGCAAGGAGCTTTACAGAAGATCATAAGCAAAAGTCAGGTCCCTGCTCCAAAGACCTTGCCATCTAAATTCAGTGGAAAGAAAACAAAGGAAAGGGAATGCTCATTGCTCTAGAAACCTAGATAAATTCCTGTCTACATGAATATATTTAAATCAGTATCAGCAAAATTGGTAATGAAGGCTACAGATAAAATCCTCTCTTATTAGAAAGAAATTGTTTGGGTTGCACATTTGCCAGCATTTTGCATATGGGTGAATTTCACACTTCCTTTTTAGTCGGCTTGACAAGGTTTTAGATTTTGCACTGCTTTGGTTGACATTTTCTTTTTAAATAACCGCAGAATAGAGAAAAAATGTACTTGTAAAACCACAATGTTTAGCAGAAGTATTAAGGTATTAAATGTTTTAACTGGCAAGGTTTTCAGATAAGTGGCCTCTTTAGACCATAAGCACAATAATTGCTCATCAACAGATATAGCCAATCCAAGAAGTTATTCTTAGATGCTCAATCACACAAGCCTGGATTTTACTAGACCAAATGCTTTTCTTATTTACATCCCCTTCATAGCTAAGGATTCTCAAGGAACCCATTCCAGACAAGGTTTTGTGTTGAGTTGAAGGATCCTGAAAAGGAATGAACTTGTATTATTCACATGCTTCACTCTATCAGCATTCCAGATCAGAGTATATGTCCTTACAGTAGATACAAAATTTCTTTTGATCAAACAGCTGTGGTTTGGGGGGCACATTTATTAGCATATTACATAGGTGGGTTTCCACCGACATCTGTTCATTTGCTCCTCTTCTTTCAAAGTTCTTTTCTTTTTCAGTTACAGCTCACAGCAACATAGCCCACCATCAGCTTAGAGCTTTTTCCCTCTTCCATCCCCCTTCTACTAGGCTTCTTCTGCCTTTCCCCACTGTCATATTTGCATTGGGTCTAGAGCCTTACAAAATGGATCAGCAGTCCTTACAAAATGCCCAGCACCACCACCACCCCTTTAAACCTGTCAATCCTGAGATTCCTTGAGGCCAGTTATGCTGTGTAGCAGAGAACATGATATGTTAAAGTATCTCTGAACAGAGTAGGGTGGTACCTGGGAATCTCCAAGAATTACAGCTCATCTCCAGACTACGGAGATCAGTTCCTCTGGAGAAAATGGTTGCTTTGAAGGGTGGAATGCATGCTTTTATACTCTGCTGATATCCTGTCCCCTCCCGGCTCCATGCCAAAATCTCCAGGAGTTTCCCAACCTGGAGCTGGCAACCCTAGTCAACAAAAGGAGTTCTGGGAATATTGACCCACAGCTTTAACCTCCCATCTCTCTTCCTGGTTAGAGCTTCATTTACACAAGAACTTTGAAGCTGGACCTGTATGCTTCATCAAGATTGAGTTCCAGGATATGAGAAAGATATTATGAAGACATACAAAATACTTATCCCTCCCTGACGCATGCATTAATCATTATAAGCTGCCACTGTATAACTGTACAGAAATAATAATGCCCACAGTGGGGATTATAACTTTCAACTAAGAGGTACACCACTATGATGAGTGACCCCAGAATGGTGGATCATAATTATTTTAATATACTCACAATGAGATATGAAGTATAGCCTGTAAGAGACTTCAGCGTGCTTGAAATCTGATCAGCTTCGTGCCCCTGAGCAAGGGCTTGAACAGCTTTCCTTAACTGATTATTTTGTTTGCCTCTTTTTGATACTTTTAGATACCAAAGGTAAAAACAGACTATCCACAACTGCACAACTACAGCTTCCTACATCCAGGTGAGCACTGCTAAATTACAAATTTGGAGACCTTGTCCTAGAGACTCAAAATCCCTGTTTAATCCAGAATGCTCATGTAGATTGTTAGGGAGTGACACTCCAGCCTCAGCCTCCTCTAGAACTTCTGCCTCTTTCTCTCACAGCAATGTCATGTTTCTTTTTCATATTACACAGCTGCAACTCCAGGTATAGCACAACTGACATAGTTTAAAATAGTTAGGGTTCCTGCACTTTGCTGGTCCGTTGTTCTCAGGCCCATAGCTACAGTGTGGCATTTCGGGGCCCGGCCAAGACCCCACGACTTCCATCTAGCCCAGGCCCAACACCGCCCCCACCACCCCTTCCCCAAGCACAGCTTGCTTCCCAGTCCCCACCCCCTCACCCTCACCCAGAGCCCCTTGCCCTGCCATGGGAGGCCTCCATGGATGAGCAGCTGCCTGCTCCAACTGCTCCTGCCTGCTCCAACTGACAAGCATGAGTTTTTAAAATTTAATTTTAATTGTTTGTGTGACTTCAGTGCCCCCCGGCTTATTTAAAGGCCCCCTGAATTACAAAATCCTGGCTACGGGCCTAGTTGTTCTCCCCACAGGTTATCAGGAAAAAGCATACAAAAACCAATTTCTGCCCTGATCAAGGCCACCAGACTTAAACAGGTTAAAAACACACATAACAAAAATGCATCTTAAAACCCAAAGATACAGCATTCCAAACACTTACAACCAAGCTCAAATACACATACAGTACTATAAAATACACATAAGTAAAAACAACAGTTAAAACAAAAGGCAGGAAGAAAATACAATTATATTTTAAAATGCCGTGAACTGTTTTGAGGACCTGTTGGTAAAAAAAAATTAAATATAAGTCTTGTAAACCAACCAACCATTTACATCTCTCTTATATAAAGAACAATGTGCCCCTAAGCAGCAGGGGATATTCTAGTAGGTAAGGTGAGAGCTACTGAATATTTAATGCAAAACAAAGAACTATGGAGAAAGCTTATTTGGAAACATCTAAGAGAGGCTGCAACCCCAAGCACAGTTACTAAGAGGGAAGTCTCATTAAATGCCATGGATTAGCATAAACATGCTCTGGATCTGGCTGGTAGTTTCTGATACAGACAGTGCAAACCTATTTAGAATTACTTCAGTCTAAACCCATTGGAGTCAGTAGCCTTAGACTGGAGTAACTCAGGATAAGATTGCACTGTAAATTTAAAAATGTAAAATAAAACCTTTGCTTTATATGCACACACACGCACTTACATATAGGTACACTATGTATATGAAATACATGCCTGGAAGCAAAACTTCTC
>NW_015174876.1:291660-300438 GCF_001447785.1 Gekko japonicus | reverse complement strand
CATGGAAACAGCAGTTCAGCAAACACCCAAACTTGAACAGGCCTGATAAGTGACAGCTCCTTTCTTGTTAAGAGAAGTTCTTCAGGCTAGAGTGATGCTAGAATCCCATGTAGGACAGAACTGATCACAAGCATTTGTCTAAAGTTCGCCAGATACTAATTACTCAGCATATAAATTAAAATCAGGAAGGAATATGACTAGTTAGAATCTTTGTAACTGGTTTAGCCAAATCTCCAGGGATGCTGGCAGAGTTAGTGATTGAAGCTAGCATCGTAATGATTCAGAAGCAACTAAAAAGGTGGCTGAGCAATTTTCAAGCTAATCCCAGGTGGAAAGCTGACAGGAGCTGGGGAGACTTTAGTCTGGGACAAGTCTGTCCAAAGGGACAATTATGTAAACCACTCAGGGTAATATTGACAAGGAGGATCATAATAGAATTTGGGAGTGAGAGTGGAATGGCAAAGTAGGACCACGTGTGGTGACTAAGAGGCCAAGGGAGGCAAGGGTTGCAAGAGAGGGAAACACATTATAGGTGTCCAGGCACCAATGCTAGAAGTCTCCAAGCCAAGATGGTGGAACTGCCGTGATTGGTGCACAATGACAATTTAGATACCGTAGGTATCTCAGAAACACTGTGGAATGGGGAAGTTCTATGGGATATAGTCAGGGCTGCTGAGAGCCACCATGGGTCCCTTGGCAAAGATTCCATCTGGGCCTCCCATATGGCCCTGATCCAAAACAAATATCATAACAAAATAAATCACTTGGCTGGCTGTTAGTATGCATCTATAATAGTAAAAGGATCCACATGTAGAATCATAGAATCACAGAGTTGGAAGGGGCCATACAGACCCTCTAGTTCAATCCCCCTGCTCAGTGCAGGATCAGCCTAGTTCAGCTGCTGCTTAAAGACTGCCAGGGAGGGGGAGCTCACCCCATCCCTAGGTAGCTGATTCTACTGTTGCACAACTCTTACTGCAAAAATGTTTTTTTGTAATATCCAGCCAGTACCTTCCTGCCCTTAACTTAAACCCATTATTGCGAGTCCTGTCCTCTGCTGCCAACAGGAACAGCTCCCTGCCCTCCTCTAAGTGACAGCCCTTCAAATACTTAAAGAGAGCAATCATGTCCCTCCTCAACCTCCTCTTCTCCAGACTGAACATTCCCAAGTCCCTCAGCCTTTCCTCATAGGGCTTGACCTCCAGGCCCCTGATCATCCTCGTTGCTCTCCTCTGCACCCGCTCTATTCTGTCCACATCCTTTTTGAAGTGAAGCCTCCAGAACGGCACACAATACTCAAGGTGTGGCCTGACCGATGCCATGTACAGCGGGACTATGACACCTTGCAATTTGGATGTTATGCCTCTGTTGATAAACCCCAAGATCACATTAGCTTTTTTTGTCAATGCATCACACTGGCTGCTCATATTTAATTTACGGTCCATCCTTTTACTACTTTAATAGATTACAAGGAATATTAACTTCCTCCCTTCTGTCTATAATATTAACAGAGGTTTGTTTCTATACTTCTATTTAATACATTCTAAGTTGCCAACCAGGATGAATGAGGTGGCATTAATACTGAAAAATGGGGGGGGGATTAGAAGTTGGGATAGATACAGGGCTATTTTTGGGCAGGAACGCACAGGAACGGAGTTCCGGCTGGCTCCCAAGTTGGCCATGCCCAGCAGGAACTCATTAGCATAATAGGCCACACCCAACAGCAGAAACTCATTAGGATTGGCTACATTAGGCTACAAAGGAGTTCCTGCTACAAAAAAAGCCCTGGTTTGGCAACAAACAAGGTAAACAGAATAACAAGCAAAAGGTGGGTGTGGCTGGGTAACCACACTTCTGGTAACATGGGGGTGCGTCCTAATGTGCTAATGAGCTGTGTTGGCAGGGGCGTGGCCTAATA
The DNA here is from genome assembly GCF_001447785.1 of Gekko japonicus. Classification (NCBI taxonomy): domain Eukaryota; kingdom Metazoa; phylum Chordata; class Lepidosauria; order Squamata; family Gekkonidae; genus Gekko; species Gekko japonicus. The sequence continues at coordinate 298,520 of NW_015174876.1, read as the reverse complement.
TGCTAATGAGTTTCTGTGTTGGGTGTTGCCTATTATGCTAATGAGTTCCTGCTGGGCTTTCTCTACAAAAAGAGCCCTGGATGTATATATATATATTTATCACATACTAAGAAGGCTGCCGTGGCAAGATCTGACTGTGCAGGAGCTGGGTTCTTTCCACATCCATTCTGTGGCAAATTAGTAGAAACCATAATCAAAGACAGAATGCTGAGGCACATAGAGAAACAAAACCTGCTTAGGGGAAATCAGCTTGGCTTCTGCAAAGGGAAGTCCTGTCACACCAACCTTTTGGAGTTCTTTGAGAAAGTGAACAAGGATACAGTACATAACTACATAACAGTAACTCAATATACATTGTATACTTGGACTTACAAAAGGCTTTTGACAAAGTACTTCACTAAAGACTCCTGAGTAAACCTAGCAGTCATGGGATAAGAGAATGGATTATCTCATGGATTAAAAATTGGTTAAATGTCAGGAAGCAAAGAGCAGGAATAAATGAACAGTTCTAATAATAGAAGGAAGTAAGCAGTGGGATTCCACAAGGGTTGGTATTTAATTTGTTCATAAATGATCTGGAACTAGGGGTGAGTGGTGTTGTAGTAAAGTTTGTGGATGATACAACATTATCCAGGATGGTGAAAACCAAGGATGACTGGGAAGAGCTTCAGGAGGATCTCCACAAATTGAGTCAGTGGGCAACTATGTGCCAGATGAAGTTCAATGTTGGTAAGTGCAAGGTGGTGCACATTGGAAGAAACAACTCAACTCCATATATAAGCTAATGCAGTCTGAACTTGCTGAGACTGAGTGGGGGAAAGATCTTGCAGTCATAGTGGACAACTCAATGAAAGTGACAACCTAGACTGCAATCGTGCACACTAAATAATCCACTTTCAATGCACTTTCCAACTGGATTTTAATGTGTTGTGTGAACTAGCAGAATCCAGTTGGAAAGTGCATTAAAAGTAGATTGAAAGTGGATTATTTAGTGCGTGTAACCGCAGACCTAGTGTGTTGCAGCACTGAAAAAAATCTATGTTGGGGATTTTTAGGAAAGGGATAGAAAATGAAATTGCCAATATTTCCATACTGAGTTGTGTGAGGAAACGTATAATATGCCACAGTATATTCAGGTCCTAGTATTTAGCCTAGACAAAAGAAATTTAGAATAGAAAATATACATGTTTTATGGTTTTATTCCCATTTAGAAAATAAAAGTAGAATTTAAGAAGCCTTTAGCAGTAATTAAAAAGCAAGAGAATGGAATGCGCTTGAAATTAACATCATATGTGGAAAATGCAAGCACCCCAGTGAAGGACATACAAGAGCGAAAGATATGTGTTACAACAATAACTACTGAGAATCTGGATGTTTCCAAACAACATCTTCCTTTGTAAAGATAGACCCCAGGCCCCAGGAAGTCTGCCAAGAGCCGAGTCCCATGTGAACTATTACACCTTATCAGGAAACTCCCCAGTACTCTATTGAGACAAATGAGCACTAAAGGATGCCTGAAAGAAGACCTCACTGTTCCTTGAAGTTTCTCATTGTTCCGGGACCAGATAAGCAGACGCAAATACTTGTAATTCTGACCAATGCAGGGGTACACCAATAGAGAAGTGCCTGCTCAAATGATGCTACCTATTTGGCACCAATTAGGGATTTCTTGAAGTATGAGATAGTGATGTCATTTGGGGTATAAGACCTTCGACCCTTCCTGGTTGGGGCAGAATACAGCTTGGTGTCACTGGGTGTGAAGGTATACAATCCTGTGTTTTCCTGTTATTGCAATAAACATATTTTTTATCTGGCTCGCTGGACTCCAACTGTGTGTTTGTCATCTGACCCCAGGAGCACACGGGGCACAGGTTTGTGCATCACCACTGAGGTCCCTGCCCTTCCCTTCCCAGCTGCATCCCCAAATCTCCAGTTTTCCAACCTGGAGCTGGCAACTCTCCCCCCACCCCCAGCAGTGAGGACCTGGCAACCCTACCACCAGGTGAGAGGTTGCAGGACTAGGTAGACCACTGGCCTGATCCACCAGAACTCTTGCTATGTTCTCATAGCATAGCCATAGGTGAACATTTTCAGTATTATCTCCAGAAGAAAGGGTAGCGGAATTTGGATCACAGTGTTTTTTATCCATTCAGGTTTTGCATTGAAGATACGTAGAGGACAAATACACAATTCAGACATACTTTTATTTCTTTTATTTGCTTCATTTATGCCCCAACGGGAACCCAAAGTGGCTTACATCATTATCTCCTCTTCCATTTTATCTTCACAACAAATCTGCAATGTAGATTATGCTGAGCGTGAGTGACTGGCCCAAAGTAACTCTGTATCCCTTTAATCTAGAGACAGCAGATACACCTGAGGTAAGAGAAAGATGTCATTGAAGCTCTTAGCAGAAATTTTCTTGAGGAGGAGAAACTTGTAGCATTTCTGTGACAGGAAAAAGGGTTTAGGAAGAGAAATGCCATTGAGAAAATGTAAGAGTTTTCAGGCTCTAAAGCAAGGATTCCAGATTCATACTCTTACAATGCTGGGCCTCACTTTAAAATGTCTGTGTTCTTTAGAGGAACTGGATACTGATCAGTCTGAGAGATGGATGGGAGACTGGGAGCTAAATATCATGGGCCCACTCTTCGGGTAATGGTGCTCTCCTCTGCCAGAAGGCCTTCCCTGATGCGAAAGGCTCTTCCATTGGTGGGGAAAGCACCATCGCTAGTGGAATGGAACTCTGGGATCCATTCCAGTGGTCGGTCAGTCCAACCCTTTCCGCATGATACTTTTTGCCTGGACCACTTGCTGGGCCCACGCATCAGGCCTCCGTGAGATTGGGCTTCTCCACTATTTTTCAAACTATGCAATGTGTTTATGTTCTCCAGTGAAGAACTTCATTTTCTGCTTTCATTTGAGTGTGGAAATTAATCACTGGGGACTGTAATTAAACATACGATGCTTGAGGAAAGTAGAATAAAATTTGAAGTAGAACATCTTTAGCCTGCATTTTGTCCTCGACATGTTAGATAATGCTTAATGAAGCATTTTACATTCTGTTAAAGCTTTATAGCACACAGTACCTCCTCCTTTAAAAATGTTGAGAGCCAGCATATAATTACAGTTTAAAATTAGATAATTCTTATCAAATGTAAACACATATAACTCTCCCTCTGTAATGTAATAACAATGTTTATATGGCTTGTTGTTTTAATGGGAGAAAGCTTCCATAAAGCATGTGCATTTGCTGACAAAAACATATCACTGTTTTATAGGATAAATATATGGTACTAGCAATCTATGTAGTCAGGAGGATTTTCAGGAAAGTTCAACATTTACTGCATCCAAATCTCAGGTAAAATCCCACTACTGACTAATGGCTGTAATCAGGACTTGCCCTAGACAACATGGTGCTCCACGACTGGACTGCTGTTGCTCCACTCTCTCCATAGTTCAACTTTTGGGATACTCCATTTTTAAAATTACATTTGCTGCTCACTTCCTCTCTTTGATGTACAGTTTGCACATTGATTTATCTAAAAATTTCCATGCAGCCTTTCCACCCAAATAGGGTCTCCAAGACAGCAAACATGAAAGCATTAAAGCATTTCAACATTAAAACATCAATACAGCATTTAAAATATATCCATACTAAATATTTAAAGCATTCAATAAAACATATAAATATACAAACACACACAGCAATGATAACAGCCAGGGGGAAGGGCCCATAACAGTGCTGGTAGAAGACAACGATTAAGGGAGGTAGATGCATCTCCCAGGTCCATCCCCCAGTGTTGCCCCCTAGCACTGGGTTTCAGTCCTAGGAGGCAAAATCACAGAGAGGCCTTGGCCTCGATGCCATGTTTGTTGGACTCCAGAGCAAATGGTTAGCTATTGATTGAGGATGATGGGTGGAGCCCTGATTTAATTATGCAGGGCACCTCTTACACTCTTAAAGTGCTATTGCACTAGCATTAGAGGACTCCTGCTAACAAAATGGCACTTCTATTGGTAAAAGTAGGGGGGGGTTGCTAACTACTACAGACCCCCACTTTGACACACACACACACACACACACACACACACACTGCTCAGGAGGGTGCTCTGTCTCCAGGAACAGAATTTGGGGGTGCTCCCTGGCCTGTTGCAAGAGTGCAAACAACAAAATGTCATTAACCAAGCATGGTCTCTTCACTGTTGTAAGGTGCAACTGGGCATGGCTCAGACCCAAGCTTATCCAGTGGCTACTGGAGTCTGTGTTTGTAAGACAAGCATCTCCCTTCCATATTCATTGAAAGCTGTGCAAATCCAATAGCTGCTGACTGGGTGAGTAATCTGGACAATCTTGTTGGACTGCTGTAGGCTGTAGGTAGTTTTTGTTATTACTTTATAGGCCCAAACCAAAGAAAAGTGCCTCCAGTATTGAGCAGTGGAAGGAAAGATGAGACAAGACCCTGCAGGTTCTTAAGTGAATACATTGGACTTGGTTTTTATTGCTTTATTGAGTACAATCCAGTAGGGCCTGTTCAAAATCCCCTTTCTGAAGGGTACAACCCTGTATTTTAAAAGCTTGCTTGCGTGTGTAGCATTTATGTTTCAGTTATACATATGGTTGTTCAGTGCTTTTAAATGTTTAAAAAAGGTGCCTGTACTCATATACAAAGTGCCAGTTTCTACCAGTGTTCCCTCTAAGCTGAGTTAGTGTGAGCTAGCTCACAGTTTTTTAGCCTCCGGCTCACACATTTTTATCTTAGCTCAGGAAGGAGGGCTCCAGAGCAAACTAATTGATGCAGTAACCAAATAACTTGCTCACAACCTTAAGGCCAGTAGCTCACAAAGAAGAATTTTTGCTCACAAGACTCCATAGCGTACAGGGAAAATTTCCACCAATTTCCCCGTCAGGACGTGGGAGAGCCCCTAAAAAGGTAGCAACACTCAGTACCAGTGAGTACAGCACAAAAAAATGGTGTGGTTGTTACAATGTAATATTTCAAGTTTATTATGAAATATGTTAACTTGAAAACCTCCCATCTTGGATATTTTTTCTTGATGCAGCTTCATAGTTGTCTAGCAAGCCACAAAGACATTTCTTGACTTGAAATATCCCCAAGTCCTCCACTTGAAAAGATTTAGGAGAGGGATTTATGTAGCCCAGAGTTATGTTGTGTTACATCCTACATCCCACGTGGTTGCATCCCACATGGCTCCTGTACTGATTCAGTATGCACATGTGCAAGCTTTTATACACCCATCACCTTCATGGAATGGCAGCCTAGAACCTTTTCTTCTTAGAGCTATTATGAAATGCATCTAAAACATATTGGGGGGAAATAATGCATTATGTTCAACTGTAAATCCATTTGTGGATTAGTGGTCTAACATTTACTATGCAAGATAATTATGTGCCCCGTTAAAGAAGCTTATTTTGCTGATTAGACTTCTTTCAGATGACTACCCACAATAGCTGGTAGGCTAGAAACAAATTATGTTTGGAGACAATGTGCTTTCATGACTAAGGAAATCATTAAATTAATTCTTTTTTCTTTTTGCTCCCTAGTTTGTATTTTATTTTACAAACAGTTGTGGGCAAATTCAGATAATTCCCTGGAATGTTGAACAAATGCATATGAGAAAATAATGTATAATGAATTATTACCATATTAACAGTCTGTCAACACTTCTGCTTATTTGGCTGAAGTGAATTTGCTTTCATGCTGGAAAGGCACAACTGGAAGACAAAGAAAAGGATCTGATGGCTGCTTTCTTGTTTGTTTGTTTGTTTTGCCATCAAGTTGCAGCTGACTTATGGTGACCCCTTATGGGGTTTTCAAGGCAAGAGACATTCAGAGGTGGCTTGCCGTTGCCTGCCTCTGTGTAGTGACCCTGGTTTTCCTCGGTAGTCCAAATACTGACCAGGGCCAAACCTGCTTACCCTGTGAAAGATCTGATGAGATTGGGCTAGCCTGCGCTATCCAGGTCAGAGCTCCTTGTTATTAGGTAAAGGTCTTATCGTGACTATAGTGAACATCCTCAGCCTCTCACACACTGGTTACCTAAGTCTCCCTCAACTGCTGTAAACAAGGCATTAGATGTATCTTGTTAAGTGCCCTGTAGGGCAGAAGACCAAATGTGGTTCACTAGCTAATTTTCCATGGACCAACTAGTGTTGTATAGTCAGGGTTCCAACACCTTTTGTGTACAGTCAGGGTTCCAACAGTCCTGGCTAGCCGCTAGTATTCTTGCAAGGAATGCTGAACTAGATGCATCTTGGTCTGATCCAGCAAATCAGTTCTTATGTTTTTGAACAAAAGTTCTTACTTGGGATTACAACATGGTTGAAGAATTCTGAGCAGGCATTCTCCTAGATAAATGTAAGTGAACCACAGGCTGAAGGGTCCATTAAGAAGCAAAGTAGGCCATGGAACAGTGAATCAGCCCACCTCTGTTCTAGAAGAACATGTGGTGGTGGGGGGGAAAAGTGTTGTCAGGTCACAGCAGACCACTGTTTGAAATTTGAACAAGAAACTGCACAGAGAGATTCGTTTCTTGACAGGAGGATATAAATTTTCCAAACAAATTCTAACTAAAAGGATTCTCATGAAGGCAACTTGTTTGGTACAGTTTTTGATTAAGGCCAGGATGCATCCATTCCTTCCTCAAGCAAGAACAACACCTTCTATGTAAGAAAGATGGAGAGATGGTGTTTAATGATATAATCCTAATGAGGTTCTATCTATAGCAGCTGGTAGATAAATCAGAAGATTCCTGTGTCATCAACATAAACTGTTGACAGGGCCTTCCAGTGAGGGGATGAATGGTTTTATGTTTAATTATTATAGCATTGGGATATA
>NW_015174876.1:268617-291598 GCF_001447785.1 Gekko japonicus | reverse complement strand
ATTGCATTTCCCCTCTGTACCTCTGCGTCTCAGTTCTTCCTTCTTTCCCAGCAAGAATGAAACACAACATTTCCATCATGATGAAATGCAAATCCAACAAAGCCCTTACATGTAAAGTTCAACAATACTGGCTTCAGGCTGATGTAAGTGATTCAGATGGCTCTGTCACATTAACTGCAGAGAAAGAAAGAAAGAAAGAGAGAGAGAGAGAGAGAGAGAGAGAGAGAGAAAGAGAGAAAGAGAGAAAGAGAGAAAGAGAGAAAGAAAGAAAGAAAGAAAGAAAGAAAGAAAGAAAGAAAGAAAGAAAGAAAGAAAGAAAGAAAGAAAGAAAGAAAGAAAGAACATTGCTTTCAATACCAAGTTTTAATGCTGTTCTTTCAAGAAAGGGACAAAATTCAACAGGGTTTGCAGACTAGGATCTACCAGACAATAACTTTCTCACCTCCCACCTTCTGTTACAGCCCCAGTTTAGGTTTGCCAACCTCTCGGTAGGGCCTGGAGATCTCCCAGAATTATGACCATTCTCCTGACTACAGGGATCAGTTCCTCTGGAGGACTCTATGGCATTATACCCTGCTAAAGCCCCTTCCCTCTCCAAACCTCTCCTTCCCCAGGCTCCACCCAGGAATTTCCCAACCCAGAACTGGCAACCCTATACCAAATGCCCCCAAAAATGCTGCAGAGAGAGAGAGGAGGAAGAAATCCTTCTGCCCACAGGAAGGCTTCAGCGGACCCAAATCTAGGTCTGGTGAGAACCCCGGCTGTAATCTCCACTGAGCCATGGGAGCTTACTAGTTAAACACAGGCCAGTCATACTCAGCCTAACATAACTCACAGGATTGTTGTGAAGATAAAATGGAGCCGGGGAGAAGTACACCTTCCTGAGTTCTTTGGAGAATAAGAATATGACTGGCTAACTGTGTTCTTCAAAGGAAAGCCATGGACAATTAAACAAAATAAGGGACAAGCCTGGTGAAATGGTACAGCATGCCAATTGCATAGCATTTGGGTTCAGATCCATGGCAACCAGACACACTAAGGATTCTTGCATCACAAATCTAGGGCAGATCTTGGGGAAATTACTCTGCTCCTTTTTGACCCAGGCTGTAGATGACTCATGTACAAGCAGATAGAAATTCCTAGATGAGTACATTTTTTCAATGACCACAAGCTCCCCATTTTATCACATCCATGACAGAACCACAACTAGAAACAAACACTGCTTCAATATCCAGATCACGCCTTTGGTACTGTAATCCAATAGGCCTTAAAACTCCTCAGGCTAAGGGTGTGAAAAAGCAGGATCCAGGTTTGAGTCATTATTTTAGTACAAACGTTAGTCAGATTCTTTGAAATCAGAATTAAAACTGTTCCTAAGAATGTAAGAGGCCAGCAGAATCAGACCAGTGGTTCATCTAATCCATCATCCTGTTTCACACAGTGGCCAGCCAGTTGCCCTCGAAGACCTACTAACAAGTTTTCCTCTGATGTTCCCTTCTAGTTTTTCAGAGGTCCATTCCCTCTGAATATGGAGGTTCCCTAAAGTCATCATGGCTAGCAGCCATTGATGGACCTATTCTATATATATCTATTAAATCACCCTATGAAGCCATATTGGCCATCAACATATCAACTTGCAGTCAATTCCACAATTTAATTACTCAATGAATTACATTATGAAATCAGTCCAATAATCATTAAACAGTAGTTTTAATGTGTGTTGAAACAGTAGTTTCATTTTGGGGTACAACTTCCTTCCCCCACACTGCTGGTGCTTAGTCTCTGTCTGGTTGACCTCACTATTTTCCCATCCATCTTAGTTCCATGACAAATTCTTCTTTGCAACTCATGCTCACATGTGTGTGGAAAGTGCCATCAAATCACAGCCAACTTATAGTGACCGCATAGGTTTCCCTAGACAAGTGATTAAGCAGAGGTGGTTTGCCATTGCGTTCCTCAGCAAAGCCTCCCTTGGTGGTCTCCCATCCAAGTACCAACCCGGCTTAGCTTCTAAGATTTTACGAGATAAGGCTATAATATACCATTCCACATCCCCATGCTCACACAGGGCCCAGCAAGGAAGTTTCAGGCCTTTTAAGAACATAAGAACATAAGAGAAGCCAATGTTGCATCAGGCCAATGGCCCATCCAGTTCAACACTCTGTCACACAGTGGCCAAAAATACCAGGTGCCATTAGGAGGTGCAGCAGTGGGGCCAGGACATTAGAAGCCCTCCCACTGTTGCCCCCCACCCAAGCACCAAGAATACAGTGCTTCATTTGCCCCAAACTGAGAGTTCCTATCTATACCTTGTGGCTAATAGTCACTGTTGGACCTCTGCTCCATAGGTTTATCGAATTCCCTCTTGAATTTTCCACTCTACATCTGAGAAACAGCAAAAAAGCATACAGGAGCAGGCTACCCCAGTTTGATTCCATCAGAGCTCACTGAATATAATATGACAGCCTCAGAGAGTTCAAGCCCAACCTGGCACCAGAGGCTTTCAGACTACTAAGAACATCTTTGCAATTAATCAAGGTACATTTTAATGCTAAAACTGAATATTTTTTCTTACAACAAACTGCATTTATACATTTCTTCATACAACTCAGAATGGAAAGCCCAGATTCTAATAAAGCGGCCATCAGTGCTTCTAATGTACTTCTGCCCTAATACTTTTATTTGGAAAAGTTCTCAGACCCCAGACTGCCACTGCTTTTTTTTTTCCAACAATCAGGAAGCTCAACAGGATTATCCTCCCCTTTCCCAAATCCAAGACAAGGAAATCTTTTATACTGTATTCAATTACAAATATTATAACTGAAGCCAGAATCTACCCTAAAGTGAACATATCTGTTGGCAGATGATTCCCATTCCTGGAAAATGCAATGTGCCCACCGGCTTTTGTTCCCCACTTCTCTGGATTTGTTTGCTTGAATCTCTGTCCCTTGTTGGCTCTGAACACTCCTGATATACGTAATGCCAAGGTTTCCTTATTATTTTTTACCTAGACAATTCCTCTGGGGGAGGTCTTGACAGCTGGGAAAAGTCTTCTGATCATTTGCCCTTTCACATTTCTAGGTACTTTGACAAGTGCTTAGATTGCCAGAGGCATGACCCTTTGGAGCAAACTGAACCAAAGAACTCTTGGCCTTTGGCTATTAGCTTGCAATGTTGTTTCAGTCGCATTAGCCAAGACATTGCCTTTACTGAGATAGTGCCATAGAGACCCGTAGCTGTCTTGACCACCAGGCCATCAGTGAGAAGGGAGAGTGAAATATAGTGGACATCTAGATCAAACCATCACATTTTCCTGGTTATCTCATTTTGGGTTTTATTGTTGGTTTGTATTAATCTCTCTTTTACACAAATGAAGCATGAAGACAAGAGGAACTAAACCCTGCCCCTAGCCATACTCATGTTCCATTGCTTCCAGCACATTTCTCCCAGCCCAGCTCAAATTGTGGAAGTAAGCTAGGTGGGGGGGGTGGATGCTTCTAGCACCAAACCAAGATGTAGGATGTAACAGCGATTGTCTCCTCTGAGCTACTTCATATAGCTTTGTTTTAAAACATCGGCCCCAATGCTTTCTTTACATTTATACAGGAGAGAGCTCTTCTTCCCACCAACCAGCCAATCTACCTTTATTTGCCACACAGTCTTCAGCTTTCCCGCCTTTCTCCCCCCGCAGCCTGAACATGGAAGAAGTCTGGCCCAGCTGTGTAGTACCTGGTGACACCGGGCAGGCGCCATTTGCACAGTGGCCAACAGCATCAGTCTTGGATCTGTTGCACAGAGGCTGCTGCTGGGCCAGGCTCCATTGTGCTGAAGCTTCTGATGCTGGGCTGGGCCCCATTGTACGGAGACTGCTGCCTTTGGGCCATTATGCTGAAGTCACCAGGCCCAGACAGAGCTCAGTGGGCATTCTTTCCTTAAAGTTAACAGGCATTGTTTCTTTTATTTAGGGGAGTTTTAATTTCTGATTGAGTAATTTATTTATTTCGTTTGTTTCATATTTTTCTGCAAACTTGGAATTTCCTTTAGGTTTGTAGACAATGCCTCACCATCTGTCCCTAGGTCCATTTTGCTAATTTAGTAATTAAAAAATCTATGGCCCAGAATGAGATATATGATCTCCCATTTTTCTCCCCAGTGGGGAACCTAATGTAGATTACAATATCAATGTAATGTAGATTCTCTTCCACTTTATCTTCACAACAACCCTGTGAGGCAGAGTAGACTGAAAGACTGGCCCATTAGATCTGGGCTTGTTCTCACTTGTGTTGCTGTTAGTATTTATTTTACTAATATTTTGTTTTTACATTCGTCTTGCATATGTATGTACTAGATAGGGCAGCTTTTTGTTGTTGTTGTTTAGTTCTGCTTCATACAATCAATATCCTTCAAAATGTATCTTTAAGCAACTATGTTCCAGTATTCAAACTCGTGCCTTTAATGAGGGCTAAAGAATACTTCAAGTGCTCCAAAGCCATTTTTTTTTTTTGGCTATATTTGATTATTTGACTTCATGTGTCCTGAACCATAACCATTTTATAACAGGGAGCTGCAGTGGCTCAAGTGGTTAAGACGCTGAACTGCAGACTGTGGAAGGTCAGTAGTTCAGCAGTTCGAGACCTGAGTGTGCCGCATGACGGAGTGAGCTCCTGTCTCTAGTTCCAGCTCCTGCCAACCTAGCAGTTCGAAAGCAAGAAATTGCAAGTAGATAAATAGGTACCACTTCAGTGGGAAGGTAACAGCATTCCGTGCACCTTGGGGTTTAGTCATGCCGGCCACATGACCACGGAAATGTCTTTGGACAGCGCTGGCTCTTCGGCTTTGAAACAGAGATGAGCACCGCAACCCTAGAGTCAGATTCGACTGGCTTTCGAGCAAGGGAACCTTTACCTTTTTTATTTTATAAGTAAGTGATACAGTTATCTAGGACTGATTGGTTTCATGCTGTATTTCTACTTTGTGCCTTTGGTGGTGAGGCAAACATGGATCAATCAAGAAACTAAGTGCTTATCTGCGCTGACTGACCACAGAAAAGAAGAATTGCATATGGTAGCATGTAAAGTAGTAGGCAGGATTCTATTAGGGTTGCCAAGTGGTCTTACCTTGCCCGGCGGGGGAGCCTCTCTGGGCTCCGGGAGCTCCTTGTCGGCGCGTGCGCGCCACCAGCACATCACAGGAAGTGACGTGCTACGTTGCTCACGTTGGGCGCATGGCCCAGACTGTTGGGAGGGAAACCATATGGTTTTCCCCCCGACGATCTCGGCCACGCCCGCAACGTGAGCAACGTGGCTGCGTCACCTCCGGTGATGCAGCTTCGGGGGGCGGAGTTTCCCCCGGGGCCCGTTTCCGCCGCGGCGGAAATCGGGCCTCCAAAGCAGGGGTTTCCCCGCCCCCCGGGCCCACTTGGCAGCCCTAGATTCTATGCCACACAAAACCTGTCATAGCAGAGCATCTGCTGTGCATGGAGGAGGCCCCAGGTTCAATATGTGGCATCTCCAGTAAAACGATCAGTCAGTGATGTGAAAGACCTCTGCCTGAGACCCTGGAGAGTGGCTGCCAGTTAGAGTGATAACTGATAGACCAGTCGTCTGACTCAGTAGAAAACAGCTTCATGTGTTTTAAAATCTGATTGGTACTCCTAAACCCCAAATACCTACAATTGTCTTTTGATGTTTCCATAATGGCCACATGGTCCAAGGAAAATAGTTAAATTAGAACTCAGTCCTCTGGGTTTTAAACATTGTAACACACTTGTTAAGGAACAAACTTTAATAAAAGGTTTCCAGTCAATAAGGCCATACATGCAATGGCACAGCTTGATCCATGTTATGCTAGTTCTTGCATTAATGTGTTTGTATTTTCAGAAATGTGAGTGTTTTTAATGTGGAAATGCCACACCTCTTAAGAGGAGAGTCCAGCCACTATCTCTCAGCACCCTGACCGTAGTCAGGGCCAGTTTTAGACATGATGAGGACCTCTGCAATGTCAAGTTTAAGAGGTTCTATAGCATTATCAAAAAATGTAATTTAATAATTTTAATGAAATCTCAGTGGAGCCCCAAAGCAGCTTACAACAGCTTTCCTTATCCTCCATGTTATCCTCACAACAACAACCCTGTGACGTAGATTATGCCAGGAATCTGCAACCTATGGTTCTACAGTCAAATGTGGCTCAGTCTAAAGTTGGATGTGTCTCTTTAAAAATCAAAATGAAATATTTAAATGAAGGTATATTGGAGGGGCAGGTGACATGCTATAATGACCATTGTGTGAAGAGAATGGTAAGGCAAGCAAAGATGAGACAAAAGGACTTAAAGTTGTTACAGAAAGGAGAATGATAGAGATGATCAATTGTCCGGAATCCAGATGAGAACCATGTACAGATTTCTGCCAACTGACCAGAAGTCTCCTGTGAAACCTTGTGTGTGACCCTTTCTACCAAAGAATACACCAATAAAAAAACAACCCACAAAAACACCAGTGTTTGGCTGTAGAAACGTTATGGATTATTGACCCACATGCCAATTATCAGTTACGTTAAGCTTTCTCATTTGCGCGGCTTTGCTTTTAATCTTAACTGTGCAAAGAAAGACTAGTGCCCTGAGAAGGATTGCCAGCTCTGTGCTAGGAAACTACTGGGGATATGGGGGGTGGGGCATGTGGGTGGTGGGGTTTTAGGAGGGGAGTAATCCCATAGAGACCACCCTCCAAAGGAGCCATTTTCTCCAAGAGGACTGATCTCTGTCATCTGGAGATCAGTTGTGATTCCAGGAGATCTCGAGGCCCCAGCTGGAGTTTGGTAACTCCAGTCATGAGTTTTCTGTTTTTGCAAACTAACGTTAAGAATTCCAGCAAAGTCTTCAAGCTATTAATTGCATTAATGACTACCGGAGAGGAATTTTGCACCCAATGTAAGCTGGTCCTCTCAGGAGGTTAGCCAGACGTGACTGCAGTGTGCACAATGCACAAGCAATGTAATTTACTAGTTACCACATGGGTTTCATTGCTGTACAACCGCCATATATTGAAACTGGATACAGCACTGAGCTAATTAGGATAAACGACTCAGCACAGTTAGAGCAGAAAGGTCAAAAAGAAAAACAGATTTCTTTAAGTGGAACTAACAGTGTGGCAAGGAAGGGAGACAGGAAGAAGAACTGCCTGAGCTGAGAAGGGTTTATAATCAGGTTTTTGTCTCTGTCAAGGGAGGTATTATTGACTATCTGCATTGCAACTCTATATGTTTTAGCTAATGCCCATACATGTAACTGTTTGTTCTTCCATGTGCAAATTGGCATCAAACTGCTTTCCGGATGAATAGAGAAGTCCAGCTTTTATTACTTCAGTGATTCTCAGGGAGCTCTCTGGCAATTAGGTTTATTTATTTATTTAGCCCTTGCTCTGTGCAGACGTTAATTCAACTCAGCCTTAGCAAAAGCCAGGGCAAATCATTATTTAGGACTAGTGTGTTATTGGAACAGACTTCATTGTAGGGAGGTCATAGACTTTAGCAAGCTGAAGAACACTCAAATGTCTCACCCTCAGACATTACTGAGCTTGTCCTGAATTGTGGGAGTTTTAGCGGAAAATATGTAGACCTGAATCTTACCACTTTGCCGTAACGCTGAAGTTGGTTCCTTGTTCCCAGTTCCTTATTCATTCGTTATTCACGTCTTATTCATGAATTCATCCAAAAACACTGAGGAGAGTTTGAAAGCTCTGAACCCCAAAATAAGATTTGGACCCCCAAACTTAATGCACCCCCACGTTCAGCAAACTCTCCCCTTCAAATAAGTTATGCTAATGAGTTATGCTAATGAGCTCCTGCACCTCTTTTTATACGAAATGACCCCTGGACGTATGCCATGTACTGGTCCAAATCCCAGTTCTTGTGCCAGCTGCTTCAAAGTGTGGTGCCCCTAGGACAGTCACACAGACAGACATTGGGGCCTGACCGCATCCCAAAGCAATCTTTGGACCACCCCAATCTTCTTTGAAATACAGGCCTCCAAATAGAAGCTCATGGCGCCAGAACCAGTGTTTGGGCTGGGCCTCACTGTATGTCATCTTGCAGGGGACAATCTCCAGAGCATGGGGATGCTTCAGTTGGAGTGGTCCAAAGATTGTTTTGGGGTGCAGCCAGGCCCCACTGTTTGCCTGTGTAACTTCCCTGGGGCACCTCACTTTGGAGCAGCTGGCACAAGAGCCGTCCTTTGGACCTGAACACAGCATATGTCCCCTCGAAGGGGAGAGTCCGCTGAACCTGGAGGTATATGATATGTGGGAGTCCAAACCTTATTCCAGGATGCAGTGGGCAAACAGTCAAACCAGTTCCTTATTCAAATCTTTTTTTTATGAAATACAGGTTTCTTGGGGGCAACCGAAATAGAAGCCTGTGGTTTCAGAACCAGTATTAGGACTGGGCTCCACTGCATGTTTCAGAACCAGTATTAGGACTGGGCTCCACTGCATGTCATCTTGCAGGGGACAGTCTCCAGAGCAAGGTGATGTGTCATTTGGGGTGGTCCAAAAATTGTTTGGGGGTCCAGCTTGGCCCCAGTGACTGCCTGTGTGATTGTCCTGGGGGCACTGCACTTTGGAGCAGCTGGCACAAGAACTGCACTTTGGACCAGGACACAGCATATGTCTCCTTGAAGGGGAGAGTTTGCTGAACATGGGGGTGCATTAAGTTTGGGGGTCCAAATCTTATTTTGGGGTTCAGAGCTTTCAAACTCTCCTCAGTGTTTTTGGATGAATTCATGAATAAGACGTGAATAAGGAATGAATAAGGAACTGGGAATAAGGAACCAACTTCAGCATCGTTACTTTGCTGAAGTTTGAAGCCATCATCCAGCCTAAGGAGTTCCATCTTAAGCAGGAATTCCTTTTTTAGGAGTGTTCTTTCTATATATTTTTTTTTTATAATCTCTGTCTTTGAACAAACCTACAGCTCCTGGAAACTTCATGGCCATTTTTCCATATTGCTACATCTTCCTCCAACAGAAGAGCCACAGCTGGGAGGAAGGCTGTCTAGGTTGATACCACTGACAATCTGCTTTTATCACATGACAACAACAACAACAGTCTGGCATACCAAGCTTAATAATCAAGGTGATGATCATTATAACTTGCCAACCAGAAGTCCTTCTACGTTTTCTGCCCTGTCCACTAATGGTGTTGATGCTGAATATTTCCAGTGAAGTATATGCAAAGCAGATCAGCTAGACAGCCCTCTGTCTCCGAGGTCCCAACAATCAGAGTTCACCTGCAGAAACACCTATGCAACAAGCAAGACAATGAGCAAAGAAAGAAAAAAAGAAGAAGATTGAGACTCAGAAGGGCAGCCATTAAGCAGCTAGAATATATTCTGAAGCGTAAGGATGTGTTGCTGGCAACCAAGATCAAGTTAATTCATGCCATAGTATTCCCCATTATTATGTATGGGTATGAAAGTTGGATAATGAAGAAAGCTAACAGAAAGAAAGTTGATACATTTAAAATATGGGGTTGGAGGAGAGTTTGACAGATAACATGGACCACCCCCTCACCACCACCCCAATATCAGTGGGCCTAGATCAAATTAAGCCTGAATTCTCCCTAGAAGCAAAAATAACTAAAGTGCAGCTTTCACACTGATGCCAATGCCCTGAGGGCACTAAGGTACTTTGACTTGTGTGGCTAGCCAATAAACCACACAGTAAAACAATTATCCAGGCAGTAAAGGGTAACAAAAGAATTTATTCAAATAAAGGAACAACTCAAAGCAAAAATTCAGTGTGGATATTCAATGTGTTATATGCTCTTCTTACTCCTCCTCATTTTACATCATCATTGGCATCATTTAGACATGCTCAGTTCAGATTTCTTTGTTTGGTCAGTCATCAATCACATATTTGACAAACAGGATGTTACTTGGCTGCGTCTCAACTCCTACAATCCAGGTGCACTGTTCATTATATTGATTTATATTTCTGTTCACTTCTTTTGGCTGTTTTCCTAGACTCCTTTCACCTTTGAATGAACTCTCAGGCTGAGTTCATTTTTAGTACAAAACTTAGATGTTTTCATTACAAAAATAGTTCTTTTACATTAATACATGCATATAAAAGTATACCAATATTCTTAAAGCATTTTATAAACTTATTTTTACTAAAAGGTATACAAAATATGAAAACATATGTCATTGCAATGACATTCTAAAGAATTAAACCCTTTACATGAATTATTTTAATGTTTTAAACTAGCCTGTGATATAAAACTCTTATAGATGCACTGGATCTATCTACCAGTTTTTATTTTGGTCCATCAGAAAATTTTTGGTAATTTTATAAAACCGCTTTTTTGTCTAAATTGAACTTTTAACTTGTCAAATACATCACCTTATTTTAGCCAGCAGAGACCCTACTTTTGTATAATATGAAAGTGGCATTCTTTTTTAAATTGACTTCTAGTGTCGATGACTTAAGACCCACCTGAACTTCTTAACGAACAGGTGTGAATGACTGATTACTTTATTTTCCTAAACCTTTTGGAACATCTCCCAACTTTGTGCTTGATAATTTCAAACACAATTCCTTAAAACTTAACTAGTTTTCTCTTTTTCAATAAACACACAAAAACATTTTATCCATCAGCTTTCATTCTCAGCTATAAACATTCAGACCTGGGACAGAAACACCTGCAGTTTACTCCCAATTAAAATTAGCTTTTCTTTGAAGCAAGGGCTGGAACATGTCAATTAAGTTTGATTTAAAACGCCTGTGTTCTTTTAAAACTCAAACTAATTGTTAATTCTCCAGGAGAGTCTTAAAGAATTTCTCCCAAAGGTTTCCTGGAAATCAACAATAATTAATTGTTACCTCTCCCAGCTTTCATTTAATAAGCTGATATAACTGACTTCAGGTTTTTTTTTTTTTGGGGGGGGGATTAGTCAAATGGTAGGCCTCAGCAAGAGGTGGGGTAACAACAGAGATCTTGCTATGGGGATCTTTCTCCATATGAGAACTCTTAACCAAAAGGGTTGGTTTTACTAAACAGAAGAAAATCCTAATAAAATGCACACATACAAAAATAAGTCACACATTAAATCATACACACAAGTAATGGAAGTACAGAGGTGAGCAGGAATAATAGGAGGATTTGGGGGAGATATACTTTACCTATTCAGGAGATCAGAAGTCCATGGAGAAGAGACTAGAAAGATGAAAAATGGCCCAAATGAATTGGGGGTGACTTGCCAATAGAATGCCTGGGCAGGCACACAGAGACTGGGGCTATATTGGGTTAGTTATTCCCAAAAAATGTGTCCAGAAGGGGTCTCTCAGAACAAAGAATTGATGGGATTAATCAGGGCTAGAACAATGTAGTTTGGAAACTCTGTAGAGAGTTCTCAGGCATAGACAAAAGAGGCCGGAGATTCTCTTCTGGATGCAAAGTACAAGTTGGGCTGGGTTCCTGATTACTCCTCCCGTAGTTGAAAGTCTAATGGATTGCTAATTTAATCTAATCAAAATGGAAACAATACTGCTTGATGAGCCACCTGGTCTTGGGGTGTGGGAAAGGGGTAAAAGTCAAGACTTGTCATTATTAAGGAAATGTGAGGTGGGAAGATGAGATCAGATTGATGGGATTAGCATTTGAGACTGAAAGAAGTTACTCTGGGGCAAGGCAAGTTCACTGTCCAGAGTATATAGATGTGGGGGGGGGGTCACAGCGTCAAGGCAAGATCACATGTGCTTTCTCCAGGATCTCATCCAAGCATAATTATACAGCCTGCCAGTCCTGGCTTCCATCTTTGTGTACATTTATGTCAAGTTGCCTGGTACAAAAGGCTGCTCCTCACCAGAGGCAGAGCTGAGTCAGCTGGGCTGAGGCAAGGGGTGGAGAGCACATGGTGAGCTGCTGCTAGAAGGTAAGGGATTTTTCTTTCTCCCTTTGCCTTCCTAGCTGCTGTGTGGGAGCTGAGAGAGAGTTGGGCTCTTTGTAGCCTGATAGAAAGTGGTTCTAAGTCTGTTTGGGGCTGTTTGTGTTTTGGGGGTTGTTGGAGACTGAGTGAATTGCTGTGGAGTGCTGTTGATTGCAAGCCCCACCCCCTACTGTGCTAAGTTGGCAGATAGGGGCCTTTGGCTCTTAGCCTGTGGGTCTTGCTTGGAGGCCTTGTTAGAACCTGAGTAGAGGGCTCCTGCTGAGTTCTGGAAAGAGAACTGCTGGCAAGGTACCCATTTGGTCAGTCTCAAGGTTTTCAGGGTACATCACCACAGCAAGAATTTACGTCAGACTTTGAGGGAAGTTCCTGGAGGCTGTAAAAGGTTGTAGAAGATAGCATTGCTCCTAGGAAAATGGATAACGAAGGATCTTTTCCAATACCCTACCAGGGCTGCACCATGATCATTTTTCTGCCTTACCAGGAAATGTATTATACATACTGCAAGTGCAAGCTTATAAGAAAGCTTGAGGAGAAGGTGGGAGAACTCGAGGCACAAATCTGTACCCTGAGGAACATCAGGGAGGGAGAAAGGTTTTTAGACATGACAGAAGAGGGGCTCCTTAAAGAACAGCAAGAGCTAGCAAATCCTAAGCAAGAGGAAGGAAGCAACAAGGAACAGGTGGATGAGTGGAAGAATGTGACTTTGAGGAGTAAGATAATCAGGAAACACTCACAGCCAGTGGAGCTGCAAAATCACTACCAGCTGCTCTGATGGTGAAAGATCAGAATAGCACACTCCAAGATCAAAGGATGTAACTGACACAAAAACACATAGGCAGAGAAGGAACCAAGCTATCCTGTAGAGGAAGAGATGAGTAGTGGTGGTTGGTGACTCCCTACTGAGAGGGACAGAAGTTGTGTGCAGACCAGACAACAAATCTCAAGAGGTTTGTTGTCTTCCTAGAGCATGTATCCAAGATGCGACTGAGAGAATTACAAGACTGGTCAAAACCTCTGACCGCTACCTGCTCCTGCTGATCCATGTGGGAACAAATGATACGGCCCAAAGAAGTACCTTACAAAGAATGGGAGGAATGTCTTTGCTGGAAGACTTGCAAACCTGATCAGGAGGGCTTTAAACTGAAGCCATTGGGGGTGGGAAGATAAACCTTGATGTTGTGTGGCATCCCCAACACTAAGTTCAAGAAAGGGAGTGACCAGAGAATAAACGAATGGGAGAGAGGTGAATTCAGTAGTTTCCATGTTAATTCGAAGGGACCTAAGATAGGAAAGGATGTCTGTAACCTGAGATGTCTTTATACTAATGCACAGAGTATGGGAAATAAACAGGATGAACTTGAACTTCAAATATTGAAAAGTAAGTATGATCTGATAGGTATCACTGAGACTTGGTGGGATGAGTCTCATATATGGAGCACATCAATTGAAGGATATACATGTTCAAACGGAACAGAATAAACAAAAAAGGAGGTGGGGCGGCACTATATTTCAAGAGTGATTACACTTGCACTGAAATTCAGGTTTTCGAGAGTTGCCCTGTTGAAAGTGTGTGGGTAAAGATAGAGCGAGGGGGAAAAGAAGGGGATATTGTTGTGGGGGTATACTACAGACCTTCGAACCAACCAAAGGAACTGGATGATGCATTTGTACAACAGCTTGCTAAACTTTCACAGAGATAGGATGTAGTGGTTATGGGAGATTTCAACTATCCAGATATTTGCTAGAAATCTAACTCTGTTAGACATGGGGCATCCCGCAGATTCTTGAATAGTCTTGCGGACAACTTCATCTCTCAGAAGGTGGAGGTTACTTGTTAGGATTCCATATCAATGTTAAGATTCTTTAATTTTTTTCCAGTTCTGCACCAGAGATTCTCTGAATTTGGGTTTTTTATGGTTATTTTCTCAGTGGGAGCTAATGGTCAGGAGATGGCCTCCTGAAGACACAGCAGAGCTTAGAGAAGGTGTCACTCCTCCAGCTGAGAGGAAGTGACAGGCATGAGTGAAAACAAAATGTCAGTATGGAGCTTGGAAGAGATGGAACAGGAGAAAGTCAGACTGAGAATTGTGTAGTGAAGCACTGCAGCATGGGGTCTCTCTTCTTCTTTCTGAGAAGATGTGGAGCATCCAGTCTTTTGCCTTGTAGGAGTGCCTTGCTGCCTCCACCACCTGTGTTCTGTTTGTATACAAAGCAAATGTTACAAAGACACTAGTGCTCTGTCATCCCAAGGAAGCTGAGCACAGATCGCATAGCACTTGGAACTTCCCACTGCTCAGGGAAGTGAGGACATGCAACAATATTATCTGATCCTAGCATTTTGCTTGCCTGAAACTAGTGCAGTGCATTCAGCCTGCAAAGACTCCAGAATCTCTTTCATGAATAGGAATTTGCTCATCCAAGGATTCATGTCATTTTTCTACCCTGGCCCTTTCCTGCCATGCAAGTTCTTTCAAGTGATGATCTAATAGCCTCACAGACTCTCAATCTGGCTTCCTGCTACTGATATATTCCAGGCGGAGGGGAGCTCTCCTGTGAGGGAGGCTACAAGAGAAGTACTACAAGGAAGGAGAAGTCTGAAAGGGGAGAAGAATAGAACATGTCTTGTCAGTAGTGCTTGTTAGAAGAGCCGGATAGTGGGTCTGGGAGCGTAGTTCAGTGTCAGTCTGGTCTATTCACTTTTGGTGTGCAGCTGAAAAATAATGTAGGGAGGGGGAATGATCTTCTCCCCCCCCCTTTTTTCCATCCATCTAGCCCCAAAGAGAAAAATATCCTGGCAGGCCAAAACTCCCCCCCCCTATTTTGTTAGCAATTCTGACCTAGGGTAGGTGAAGCTATGGCATCCCACAGTAACAAGGCAAAACCCTTCCCTCCCCCTCTTGGCCACTGCTGCATCAGACTTGCATGCATGCCCCAGTGCAACCAATGCACTACAAGCAGGGAATCCTTCTGTGCATCTAGCATGCAGCCCCATTCCTGCTGAAGGCAATCTGTGCATGTGAATCTTTGAGAATTTTCGTAATGAGGCAAGATATAAATATTTCACAGAACTGAGGGCTCTGAGGGAAAGCAGGCTGCTGGATCATACTGAGCAATGTGAAGAATTGCTGCAGCTTGAAGTGAAGTGCCTGGCTTCAGTGAGGCACATGAACATGGTTGCCTGCCAAAGTGGAGGCAAAGAAGAAAAGGAGGGGAGAGTTCTGCTGGGCTCTTTTGGGAAATCACTTCGGGCCAAACTAGATGTGACAGCATCCTCACGTCTGCCACAGGGATGTTGCCACCATTTTAAATCCTAAAATGGGCAATTTGAAAATGCCACAGCACAAGATGGTCCCATAGTACTACTGCAGGACAAAACGTCTTGTCCCCACTCCATGACTATTCGAGTGTCAAAATGGATGTAGAGTGGGGCATGGCCATTTCAGCACTTGAAAAAGTGTGGGGGGAATCAAAAGCACCTCATCTTGTGGCACAGTGGCATTTTTAATTGCCCATTTTAGGATTTAAAATGGCAGTGGTGTCCCTGTGGCAGACACGAGGATGGTATCACATGTGCCTCGGCCCTCAGCTATGTGCTCTTCACATTTTCATGCATACTGGAGGAGTAGAATTCCATTCCATTACAGAAACTTTCATTCATACTTGTTTGAAACCTGCAAGAGAAGTCTCAAAGCACACCATAGCAGGAATTAGCCACAGGCCTAGAGACACGGAGGCAGGGAAAATACTTGTTTGTTTGTAAAACTGGCATCAGTCCTACTGTGTTGTGGGAAGAGCAGATTTAATTTAAGACTCCTCTGTACTTAACTGGGAAGTATTGATTTACCAAATCTGTCTGGAACATACAGGGCAAAAGTTTCAAGAACAAAACACTTATACACCAAAGGCTAGCAGGAAAAAGATAATTCCTCCTGCACCCGTTAGACGGAAAGTAATAATTGCTGCCTGTAAGCAGTGGGTGTATTGCTGGATCCAGTGCTGAAAAGCTGCTGTGGAGCTGTTTGAACTAGGCACTGCTGTCATGAAGGTTTACATCAGTTGCAATAACACACGTTATTTCCTTCTTCCTGGTCTCACAGTGCTACTACCTAGAGCAGTGGTTCTCAACCTTCCTAATGCCGCGACCTTTTAATACAGTTCCTCATGTTGTGGTGACCCCCAACCATAAAATTATTTTCGTTGCTATCATAAGACCATTGAAAATTTGTGTTTTCCGATGGTCTTAGGCGACCCCTGTGAAAGGGTCGTTCATCCCCCAAAGGGGTTGCGACCCACAGGTTGAGAACCGGTGACCTAGAGTATCAGGTCTCAGGATTACAAGTCTCAAATTCTCCTAAGCATGTTTCTAACAGTCTCCAGGAGTGAGGTGCCAGAAAGGTACTACTATTTTCTGCTTGGCTTGAGAGATCCTTTTATTCAGTCTGCTCTACCTCATGTTCATAAGGCTCCACCCCTGAGGCACCTAAGCACAGTCAGACTCTTCCCCAACCTATCAGGTTTCCTCTTTCTTCTCACCACTGCTAGGACTCACCCCTGATTCGCTAGCTTTAGCATCCAGACTCCACCCCTGAATTTCAAAGTCTCAGCACAAGATATCTGGCAAACTACTTGACTATATTGTAGGGTTACAAGATGTCCTCTTTTTAGAGGACATGCCCTCTTTTTTGTGTGTGTCCAATGTCTTTGGGGCTCTTTTTAAAAGACTGATAAAAATGTCCTCTTTTGGGGTTGGAAGGTTAGGAATATTCCTAGTCAGTAGCAATGATCATAGTTTAAATAGTAGGGGTATTTAAAATGTGATTTGTCATAGTAATGACTTGTTTGAAGTAGTCAGTTGGGAAATACATCCACTTTTTTGCTTTTCAAAATATGGTAATCCTACTATATTGTAATATATTTCTATTATAATAGCAGAGTGGCTAGTGATCTGTGATCTTTGAGGTTCTTGGTTCAAATCTCAGTTCTGCCAAAAACTCTTTAGGTGACAATGGCCCCTGCCACATGGGGGAAATTGATGCGGCCAAAGTGGGGCTTTGTAAAGCCGCACCAAAAGAAACACGCGGTGGCGGGATCACACAGATCCCGTGAGCCGCTGTACAGTTGCTCCCTGGCACGATCAGTTGCCGGGGAGAAAGCCACAGAAGGGAGTGCGAGGCAGCCGGCTGCGCATGTGTGCGCATGCGCAGTTCGGCTGGGAGCCGACGATCCCACGGCCACGCTTGCTGCGCCGTTTCAGGTAAATCCTTTTCTTTTTTTCCCTTCTTTTTTTCAGAGCATTTTCGGCCTGAAGGGCCAGATCGGGGATGGGTCCGTGCCACTTCCCAGATGTTGCTGTGCCCCCGATCCATCCCTCTTCCAGCCCAAAACCTCCCGTGTGACCAGGGCCTTAGGCAAGCTACTATCTCACCCCAGCTCCCCCATCTACAACATGGGGAAAATAATATTAGGCCCCCTTGCAGGGCTGTTGTAAGGACTATAGCAATGTGGTATATGTAAAGCCTTTAGAATGTCAGAAGCCCTATGTAAGTGTAATTATTCTTATTGAAAAGCGTTGCTCATGCTTGGAAGGGTTAATTTGCCTGCATATCCATGAGTGTTAGACAACACAGGACAGCATTTTTATCAGTGAAGGTGTCTCCATAAGAGAAAGCAAGAGCATGTGGTTCCATGGCCATCACAGTCCTAGTCTCCTAATTCAGACATAACATTCCAAGGATAGTCAGGCCTGTTCACATGACCAAAATATAAGCAGTGTGAACTAGCCCAGAGAAAACTCTCTTACTGGAGTTTTTCCCTTTTCTGGAATACTTAACAAAGTATAAATCTGACCTGGGATCTTGATTTATTAATTCTTGGTTCTGACTGTGGTTTTCCTTAAGTAGCTGGAAAAACTCTGCATATTTGCATTAACCAGTATTATTTTTCATTCAGATCTATCTCTTTTTTGACCCTTCAGCTGCTGGGGAAATAAATCAGGCTATTACTCAAATCTAAAACCAAGATTTATCTCACTTGGTATAATAAATCTTGTTTAGAATGCAGACACTTTTTAAAAAAACACAGAACTTAATGATTCTGTTGTCAAAAAAATGTTAAGGTTGCGACAAAATCAACAAAAGCCAAGACATTTAAATTTAATGTCAAATCTCATCCGCAAAGCACCTCATTAAGCCTCGTCATCACATCCTGTGTCATTTCCAAAGTCATCTGCATTCACTCACAGTTAATGAGCAAGTTGTGGACAGGGTACTGAGCCAATAAAATTCAGGAGTGTAATCTACAAAATTTCTCTGCTATGGTGGCCTGTCCCAGCTGCATTCCTCTCCTGGCAAATCTCAAACATATTGAAAAGCTGGATGCCATGCAGCCCACAGCTAGGCTGTTAAGTGAAGACTCGGTATGGCCATCATTTTGAGGAAGGGAGGGGACTATACGATGATTTAAAGGTGTACCTTTTGTTCTGCATTAATTGCCATCTCCAATATCCTGGTAAGAACACAAGAATTGACTTGGTAAGGAAGAATGAGGTCCATCTAGCTGAGCAACTTTCTTTCCAATATGCTTGTGGATTCATATGGGACCTTTCCATTGTTATTTCTCTCCAGCAGGATCTGGTATTCACAGATATATTGCTTCTAGACTTGGAGGTTCCATGATCTTGCTGCTGCAAATGACTTGGCGTCCTGCCATCACTGACACCAAAATGCAGACCTGCATTTTTTCCTTTTGCAAAACTGATGAATATACTTAGTCTGAAACTCTTGGTCACACCTTTACTTACCTTTGCAGGTCTTTCCAAGTCCAAGTCTTTCCAAATAATTACAACAACTTAACTACAGGCAATTACAGAGCAATCTACTGACTTAATTGAGCTGCTCTTCTGTGTCTTAAAGGTTTGAGATGATGGTAGAAAAATGTGGGGTATTGGGGACTATATTTAGAAAATATTTGTAGATTTTTGTGTCCAGGATATAAATGGCAAATGGGGTTCAAAGTGGCCAAGTGCAAAGTGATGCACATTGGAGCCAAAAATCCTAACTATAAATACACGTTGATGGGGTCGGAACTGGCAGAGATTGACCAAGAGAGAGATCTTGGAGTCGTAGTAGATAACTCACTGAAAATGTCGAGACAGTGTGCGACTGCAATAAAAAATGCCAACGCTATGCTGGGGATTATTAGGAAGGGAAATGAAAACAAATCAGCCAGTATCATAATGCCCCTATATAAATCCATGGTACGACCTCATTTGTCCTAAAGAGGCCAGGCTTGCAGCCACAAGGGCTAGGTCCTTCTCGGTGGCGGCTCCTACCTGGAGGAATGAGCTCCCAGAGGAGATCAGGGCTCTGTGGGACCTCTTACAGTTCCGCAGGGCCTGCAAGACGGAGCTCTTCCACCAGGCTTTTGAGTAGGAGCCGCCGCTGCCGCCACCACCGAGTAACTGCAGTGCAGGACCGCCAGGTTGGGCCGACTGGCCATTTGGAACATCTTGGCCCATGGCATCCCCCCTCTTGATCCCACCGCGATATACAATAGGGAGCGAGTATTTTAGTTCCTAATGTATCCTGCAAGATGTGAGTTTTTGTTTTAATTGTTTTAACTTGTTTTATTTTTATTGCACTTGGTGCCTTAACTGTTTTAATCTTGTTGTATTTTATTGCACAGTTGTGCCTATGTAAGCCGCCCTGAGCCCCTTAAGTGAAATAAAATAAATAAATAAATTTGGTGTACAGTTCTGGTCACCACACCTCAAAAAGGATATTATAGCATTGGGAAAAGTGCAGAAAAGGGCAACTAGAATGATAAGAGGGTTGGAACACTTTCTCTATGAAGAAAGGTTAAAATGCTTGGGGCTCTTTAGCTTGGAGAAATGACAGCTGAGGGGTGACATGATCAAGGTTTATAAGATTATGCATGGGATAGAGCAGGTAGAGAAAGAGGTACTTTTCTCCCTCTCTCACAATACAAGAACTTGTGGGCACTCAATGAAATTACTGCGCAATCGGATTAGAATGGATAAAAGGAAGTACTTCTTCACCCAAAGAGTGATTAACACATGGAATTCACTGCCACAGGAGGTGGTGGTGGCTACAAGCATGGACAGCTTCAAGAGGGAATTAGATAAACATATGGAGCAGAGGTATATCAGTGGCTATTAGCCACAAGGTATAGAAAGGAACTCTCAGTCTGGGGCAAGTGATGCTCTGTATTCTTGGTGCTTGGGGGGGCCAACAGTGGGAGGGCTTCTAGTGTCCTGGCCCCACTGCTGGACCTCCTGATGGCACCTTGTCTTTTTGGCCACTGTTGGACTAGATGGGTCATTGGCCTGATCCAACATTGGCTTCTCTTATGTTCTTAAATATATTTGATTGGGACAACTCCTCAATAGTGGGGTGGGACAATGGCTCAAAAGTAGAGCATTTGCTTTGCATGCCCACAATCCCAGGTTCAATCCCTGGCATCTCCAGTTAAAAGGATCAAGTGAAAGACATTGACTTGAGACCCTGGAGAGTGACTGTCAGTCAGAATAGATAATATTGCCCTTGACAGACCAGTGAACTGATTCAGTATGAGGCAATTCAATACTTCTAGTTCATTTAATAGCCAATTAATACATTAATTCCATCCATGAAGTGACTGACTCCCTTTAAAAAAATATATTGTTCAGCTGAGTAGGTAGCAAAACAAAATATATTACTCCTCTTTCATAGTAAATTTTATCACAGACAAGCAAAGGAATTGAAAACAGTAAATACATTCTGATTTACTGAAAAGAAATCAACCCCTTATTTGGAAGTATAGCCATGTGACATATTTGACCATGGTAGTTTTACATAAATAAGAAACTCTTGGCTGAGAGTATCGTTTTCAAGCCATGCTAACAATCTCAATAGCTTAATACTTGATGAAACCCATTGTGGATCCTCAATTATTGTGTTCCAATTGCACACTGAGCTCCTAATGATTCCAATGGGAGTTTCATGTGCTTTGCTAATGATATAATTGGCTTCCATTTTGGGACCCAAAATATACAAGACAAATGTACATAATTCCAGTTCTCTCCTTTGGAAATAAATGAAAGAGTCTGGATTATCACAGCATCACATGTGAAAATGTACAGCCCATAAATACAAATGTTAGCATAGCACAGTCAGCTGTGCTCTTTGTTTGAAGCTCCTGCACCCACTCTGTCAGATATGTTGTTAAAAGTAATGACAGATAAAAAAGCTGTTATAATAGCCATGTGACAGGGTTATTGGAACAATGTTTCTAGCCTGAGGTTAGATATCCTTCCAGATTCCAGAATGATGCCCTGTCAAACCATCTGTCAGAAGGACCAGGACTGGCATCCCAATTCGATGGACCCACTGACGCAAACCGAGAGCACAGAAGGGCTTCTGATACAGTGAAAAAAGAAACACCACAGCTCAGATGACTTCCCAGGAGAAAAATACATCTAGTATAAAAGACAAAGCATAATATTTTGGGCATACGTAACATATGGTGTGTTTATTCACTTTTTAAAAAGGGAAATGTGGACATAAACACTGTTGTCTTCTTCCCCTTCAGTGACTTATTCCATCCTATAAAGAAAATAGCAAAAAAGAAACCAGTTGGGGACCAGCCATATATTACATTATTTTACTCTCCTCATTAGATTTTTTTAAAAACATTCTTAGTTATGCTTATAATTGCTTTATATTCCTCTTTCTTTTCTCCCTGGTTGGGGACCCAAAATGAACTTTTCACATTGTTCCTCCCTCTTCCACTTAATCCTCACAACAACCTTGCGAGGGCAGGTTAGGTTGAGAGACTGTAGGGACACCCAGTGGGCTTCCAAGCTTGACTGGGGAATTAGAACCCAGTTGTCCCAGATCCTGACACTTGAACCACTCAGTGATAGATGATGACAGTGGTGATGGTGCCTTCAAGACATTTTATAACAAAACAAGATGTAAATGTCTTGAATTTAGCCGGTGTACATGGTGTGTATGTCTTTATACTTGCTGTCACAAGTGACTCCTCAGTACCTAAGTATTTGCATCTTCTTTGGAATTGTCATTCTGTAAGTATTGTCTGGATTGTTTTCCAAGTTATCATGTACCTTACCTAACGAGCACCTGCAGATAGCTACCTTTCAGCATGATAGCTGCCAGCTGGGAACTGTCAAAGAAATTGGTTGACAGCAGAACATCTTGACAGCAGAAGATCTAGATTCAGCTTAGATCAGTTAGATCAATTGACTGATCCTTTTGATTGGTCAGTCAATTAGGGAACTGACAGCTGAGCTAGTATAAAGGCAGGAGTGAGGAACAAGAAAGAAAACAGAAGACCTTAGGAAATACACCAGAGAACATAGGCATAGACTATGGGGGTTGGGTTGGTGCCCTCCCTGGAAATTTTCCATGGAGACTGAGCCTCCCTTGGGGGCAACCAGCCCCACCCCCAGCTCCCCGCAGCCCTCAGTTTGGCCTGGAAGAGCTGAAGACTGCTCATGGAGTGACTTCACTGCTTTTCCATGCAGAGTAAGGTAAGGAGCTGGCTGGCTTGGGGCAGTGAGGGTGGGGGGATATTTTCAAGGATGTGGGTTGACAGAGAGCACCCAGGCTGGCTACTGCAGGTCTGGGGCTTGCCTTGGGGCTTGGGCAGCCATGGGGGGATGGGGGAGGCCGGCATCCATGGAGGATCGCTGGCCTCAGGGTGGCTGGGCAGCCAGGTGCCCTTCTTGTGGCCTCATGCTGCTGTTCTTTCTTGCTCCCCGCACGGCTTCCCTTGGGCAACCATGTGAGCAGGTTCTTCCCTTCTTCCCTTCCGTCTTTCACTTCTCTGTCCCTCCCTTTCCATCTCTCTCCTCTCCCCTCTCTCTTTCGTTCTTTCCTGTCTCCCCATCTATTTGATTTCTTTCCATCTCTCTCCCTCTCTCCCTCTCTCCCTCTCTCCCTCTCTCCCTCTCTCCCTCTCTCTCCCTCTCTCCCCCTCTCTCTCTCCCTCTCTCTCCCTCTCTACCTCTCTCTCTCCCTCT
>NW_015174876.1:249168-266668 GCF_001447785.1 Gekko japonicus | reverse complement strand
GGCCAGGGGGAGGTGCTTGCTTAATTGGACCTGATGCAGTTGAAGAATATCTGGTCTCGTTAGGGCAAACCACCTGACTGGTTAAGTCACCTGGTTAGCCACATAATTGTATTGATGAAGTTACATCAGTGGCTATACATTTGATTGGTTAACTATTGTATCAACAAATCCAAATAAGCCCAAGCAAACAAACTAGAATCATGCCATTGCAAGTTGTTGGGCATAAAGATAGGTTCTTCAGTTTCGTTTTTGCCCTTTGTCTGGATTACATTTAACTTTTGGATACTTCTTGATATGGTTGGGCTAAGCTGGCCAGAGCCCTCGTCTTGGACTTTGAAACCCTGTTGGATTCAGTCTTGCTGGGTAACATCTGGACCTTGAACCAATGCTTGTAAATGTGCTTAGCTTAGATATTTAGCTTTATTATTTATTTATTTAATTAATTAATTGGATTTTTACCCCGCCCTCCCACCAAAGCGGCTCAGGGCAGCTTATAACGATTTAAAACATACAATTTAAAACCTGCAAATACAAAATATAAAATGCAATAAATACAGTAAAACTAAGTAAATACGGCAGCATCCTGTGGTAAAATGCTAGTGTGACCCAGCCGGTGCAGTCAGTTATTTGAATGCTTGGTGAAACAGCTCAGTTTTCACCGCTCTACGGAACTGCTGGAGGGAGCTCATTTCACAGCGTTGGCTCCACCAAGGAGAACGCCCTGGTCCTGGTTCCCATCAACCTGGCCTCCCTAGGCCCAGGGGGGGCCAGGCGGTGTTGTGATCTAGACTGCAGTGCTCTTGGAGGAATGTACAGGGAGAGGTGGTCCCTCAGGTAGGCAGGCCCCTGACCATTTAGGGCTTTAAAGGTCAAAACCAGCGCCTTGAAGCGAATCTGGAATGCTATTGGAAGCCAGTGCAATGACTTCAGCACAGGCTGGATGTGCTCCCACCTGGGGAGACCCATCAACAACCTGGCTGCTGCATTTTGCACCAGCTGCAGCTTCCGAAGTTGCCCCAAGGGCAGCCCCATGTAGAGAGCATTACAGTAGTCTAGCCTCGAGGTGACCATAGCGTGGATCACTGAAGCCAGATCATTGCATTTGAGGAAGGGGACCAACTGCCTAATCAGCCGAAGATGGTAAAAGGCTGCCTTGGCAGTGGCTGCTACCTGGGCCTCCACTGTCAATGAAGCATCGAGGAGCACACCCAAACTCCTGGCCCTCGGCGCTGGCACCAATGGCACCCCACTGAAGGCCGGAAGAGGGGCCCCTACCCCCGAGCCACTCTGATTCAGGCAAAGGACCTCTGTCTTCATTGGATTCAGTTTCAGACGACTCAACCTAAGCCATCCCACCACATCCTGCAACGCCCGGTCCAGATCTTCTGGGGTAGAGCCAGACTGACCGCCCAACAACAGATAGAGCTGGGTGTTATCCGCATATTGGTGACACCCAACCCCATACCTCCGGGCAATCTGGGCAAGTGGGCGCATATAGATGTTAAATATCATTGGGGAGAGCACTGCCCCTTGGGGCACCCCACAGACTAGTCTAGTGGGTGCCTTCGGGACATCTCCTCTAGTCCACTGTAACCCCCACTGCAAAGATCAAATCAAGTGTGTGACCGGCCTGATGCGTGGGGGCTGTTACATATTGGGAGAGTCCCAGCGCCGCCATGGACGATGCCAGGTCCACCGCCCGGGAGGAGGCCGCACCATCGGCATGGATGTTGAAATTACCCAGTACTAACAGCCTAGGGTGCTCTAACACCCAGCCTGACACAGCCTCCACCAGAGATGGCAGGCTGTCCGCCCATGCGTTGGGCAGACGGTACACTAGCCAGACAGCCAAACTCTCCCTGGCTTCCCACACAAAGCCAGCACACTCAATGCCTGCAATCCTCACTGCTGGGAGCGCCCTGAAGGTGTAAGCCTCCCAAATGAACAAAGCCACTCCTCCCCTCCACCCCAAAGTTCGAGATTGGTGACCGAGATTGGTGACCGAGAACCCAGGAGGAGCCAACTGGGAAAGAGCAACAGTCTCCCCGTCTCGTACCCAGGTCTCGGTCACGCATGCCAGATCCACATCCTGCTCCAGCAGGAAGTCCCACAGGACTGTGGTCTTATTGTTTATGGACCTGGCGTTGCACAGCACCAATGTCGAAGAGGAGTTTTTTATCCTTGCCCCACTGTCTGCCACCTTTGGGATGGGACGCAGGCTGGAAGGTGGCCGAGCTTCTCTATTTCTCTGCCCCTTTATTGTTTTATCCTCACTGTTCACTGCTCTTTTATTGTATATTCCTGCACAATCTTTTAATAAATCCTTTTAATTATATTTCGTTGTATTCTTGGGTTTGGGGGCTTCAGTGTGAATCCACTGTAGTGTGAATCCACTGTAGTGTGGGTTTGGGGGATTCAGTGTGAATCCCATATTGGCTACAGCTACCAGAATGTTTTCTGGAACTCACCTTGCACGGTTGACTTCTTGATCTCAGACCTGGGAGGACTAGAGACTTCGTCCCTTGGTCTCTGGCTGATGGGATAGTCAAGGGGACTGCTGATAGCATACCCTGGTGTGTGAGGATTCACACTTCAGCCTTTTGTGGCTTTGTTTTTGCCCAACTTGTTCCGCTTAAGTGAGACTTTGGCTGTAAAGTCTCTTGATGCAAAGCACCTGTGTACAGGAGTGGGAGATGTGGGGAGAGTAAAGCCAATCTTGGTCTTTCCTGGGCAGTTCAGCATGGATTTCAGAATCAAATCAGATGAGACAGTATAATTAGGATAGGACTGTGGCATGGTGAGAGGTGCTCATCTTTCCCCACATATTTATTTTCCAACCCAAAACAACCTTTCAAGACTATTTGTCCTATAGGTCAAAAAGAAGGATACCGCTGCCCTGACCTGGATAGCCCAGGCAAGCCTGATCTCATCAGGTCTCGGAAGCTAAGCAGGGTTGACTCTGGCAAGTACTTGGATGGTAGACTCCCTTGAAATACCAGAGGTGGGAGGCGGGGGCAAGCTTTATTCAGTCACCTCTCTGGATATCTTCCAGGCCCCCAGTAAGGATCAGTCACCAGGGGTCACCATGACCTCCAGGTACTTGCACACATACATGCACATATAAAAAATATGAAAAATACAAAAAAAGAGGGTTAGATCCAGCCTGCTTTTTTTTTTTACCCAGCTCCCCTCCTTATCACAATTAAAGACAATCAAGTAATGGCCTCTTTGTTCCATAATCTAAAATGTATTTGGTCTCCTCTCTGATTCTGGTCTCCAGCCATTCTCTGCCATTGTTGTTTATAGTCCACATAGTTTCAAACTGAAATAGGCATTTGCAATACCTGCTTTTTTCCAAGTGGCCTTAAGTCAGCAAAATACACACAATATATCTCAACTTCCATACAGTATATCTCAAAAGTGAAGCATGATAGAGTGCTATGCTGTGACATTTATCTTCACACCCATTAAAAGGATAACTCACCACTGGTGTAAAGTACCTATGAAGATAAATGCTTCAACAGAGACATGGAAGTGTGTGTAAAATATACTGTGCACTTTATATTCCATTTCATTATTAGATTTTAAGAAAAGTCTTTTGCTTAAGGAGCTTCAAAGGAACAGCTGCCATACAGCCTAATTACAATTGATCGAGTCCTTAGCAAATACAGATGTTGTTTGTGTTCAAGCCTGAATATTAGTATTAATTTTTCTTTAAATAGGAGGAGCCCATCCATCTCCTTCAGGAAATTGTATATAGGCATGGACATGAGCTCATCTTCTTATTGATGTTTTTTGTTATTTATTAAATCTTTTGTGCTGTGTTCAGGTTTCTAGAAATTTCAGACTGGTAAAGACTTCAGGCACACTGCTCTATATTTTGGATGAGAGGATATTTTGGGGAGCTTGTACCTTAATTTTGCTGCAATTCTATGTATGTGATGTGCTGTCTCAGTGTAACTCTGTAGGGATGGAACAGATGTTTGCTGTTCTAGTTCTTTGTATAGTTGTTGATATTTTGTCAGCTGTTCTAATTATCTGGTTTTTGCTATGGTTGTTTAGATACATATGCACACATGGGGTATCATTTTTATACACAATGTATGTGGTATTTTGAAGTAGGCACGCTATGAACTTTGGCACAGTGAGAAAAGAAACTGTATTTCACTCAAAGATGTCTATGCATTTCACACACAGCTTTGTCAAGGGCACTGTAAGGCAACTGTCTCTTAGAATGATCCACCATCCTTTTTTTCTTCTCTTCCTTGATTCTGCATTGGTGCGGTTCTCATGATGACATGAGCATGGTTGCCAACGGGACTTACCTTAATTGAACATCCTCGGCTACATCTGAAGTGAACTCTTAATCGGATTGCCTCTGTGGTTTTTGTTGAAATTCATCCCAAGTACTGTGTCAGGCAGCTTCCTGTCTGCACAGCAACCACTTGAGCTACATGGCTAGAGTGTGCCTTTATAATAACTTTTAGTAATCAGGAATATGTATTTGACTACCAATGCAATCCTAAACAAAGTTGCACTCTTCTAAGCCCAGTTGCCTGAACTGTAAAAATTCTCAGTTATTGTGAGAGGGGCATGTATCCCTTGAGGTCACAGAATCACTTGCAGTTCATTCCCTCTTTGTGCCTATGCAGTTTGACCCATTCTTTTAAATGACGGACATTGGCAAATTGCATTTCCTACCTTTTGCACCTGTGCAGTTAGCAGCATCTATTAGTTAAGTGATCACAATAACTGATTTAAGCGAGGCTTAAAGCGAAGGAGTTTCCTCCATGGTTATATCCTGATTAAGCCTGCTGGGCAATAACGTGACGAGACTCTCTTCAAGTCGGGCAGTGAAAAGCAAATTGGAACGACCCCTATGATTGAAGGCAAGAATTTAAGCTGAACAGTCCTGGAAAAAGGAGAAGGGACTTTGTTTTGGGATGGCCAGTTCCTGATACAGCAAGCTGGTGCCACAGGGAAGAAGAAAGAGGAAAACAGCAATGGAAGAGAAAATGAGATTGTGTATTATCTACTGAGGGAGACTTATTGTTAATTTGCTGTTAGTGGTGGAGGGAAAAATAATGGTTAAATGAGATGCCATTGTTCTCTGTAATTTGTGTCTAAGTTAAATAGTGATTCTCCTGGACTACTCTTCATATAGTCAGATTTGTTGGGATGTTTTTACAAGCTATGATGATGATTGAGCACTCTCAATGTTAAAGAAAGCTTGTTATCATTGTTAAGCAAATTTTTTACAAGCTGTATGTGACCTCCAACCCTTGGGTTTTCAGTGGGTTTTCTTTTCTTTCTCCTATAGTGTGTAGATTCCCTCCCTAATTTCGTTGTAATTTTTAGTAAATGCAAATAAAAAATCCCCTACATAATGGGCTCCTTGATCTCAGCCAGCCACAGAATGTGAGCTGAACACATGGATCTTTGAGCTAACTAATAAGTGCAATGTGCATCATTTATACATATAAAGCTGATTAGTTTACCAACAACTGATGCTGAAAAAATGCATTTAACAGGGAAAATTCAATGAAGGGAAACAGCAAATGTGAACTGGGAGTTCAAGGGTCTGTTCTATGAAAATACTTTTAGTCTTATTGATTCCCTCAAAGGATCAACAACATTGAAATAGGGACATGGGGATTGAAAAAATAAGGCTAAGAATTTCAAAATCATCCTTGAATCCATCCTCATGCTATAGGTAGTAAGCCTGACTTGGTTTTCTTACACAACTGACGGTAGCCACACCAGTGCGAGTGTGGCTGTGCCTGAGACTCCATGTGCTTCTGTTCCCACGTCAGTTCTGCAGCCTCACTCCTCAGCCTCAACACCTAGGAAGCCTTGCCTCCCATCCTAAATTGAGATCATGACACCATCAGGTAGCCAAATCTGATTGTGCTATTTATTTACTTACTTATTTTGATCAGTTTTTAGCCTGCCCTCCCCTCAAGCAAGCTCAGGGCGGGTCACAACATGATTAAAGCATACGACATAGTTAAAATATAATCATACCTTAAAATCTAAAACAACCTTTCTAAAACATTCTAAGACATTCAATGACATCTGCTACATCTGCTACATAATTAAATCCCCTGGGATTCTAATTGTGTATAACTGTAGATGGTACAGTACAAGCAGTGGGTGGATGGGTGGGAAGATCAGCCCTGACGGAATATGGTCAAGGAGAATAGTTCAATATGAGGCCATACAGCCAAGGTGCTCCCGAATTGGTTAGGCTCTATATTTGGGGGAAAGAGATGCCAAAGAAGCCGTCAATCAGGCTAACAAACAAGCATGAACAAGAGCTAATAAAGTGCATAAAGTAGGGTTTGGAAAACGTTTTTGTTCCCCTTAAAGCACTGCTTTCCATACTGCTTCATGAGTACATTTGACATAGGCCTTGCTGTGTAACCACAGACATGCCTGGAAGCTCTATGCTGCTATGAACTGTCTGGCACTGTCTGTAAACCTGGCACCTTAAACAGATATCCCATCTGTTCAATGAGCAGCTTAACACTGGACATATTTCCAAGTGGATAATCACAAATTTCTATGCTACAAAGTCCCTCAAGTGGCGACCACAAGGTCTTTCAATAAGATGTGTTCTTAGAGATCTGTGCTTGGAACTTAATTCCTAGGCATATGTGAGCCTGATTTTGAATGGGATGGTGCAACCCCTTCCCCAATACTATTTTCTCTACTTAAATTAGTCCCACTGTCTTGTCTCACTGAGGAAATGTACATGTACTAATGGCTTTGCATATGCTTCCTCAAAGGGCAAATAGCAACTCCCCAAGGCCATTTCATGGTGGAGGGAGGCTTAAGTTCCCTCTCCCTGTGGACTGTGGTCCCAATCTGAATCCCTATGCCTGCCTGGGAATTAAGTTTCGAGCACAGAATTCCTGGTTCACACCTGACCAAAAGGTCTCAAACATGTGAGTCATCCCTCAGTTAGCAAGTAACAGTAATGAACATTTTGAAATCACCGCTTGGGTAAGGACTCCCAAATCTTCTTTTCTGTATCAAATGTCGCAAGCTAATCAGCATAACGGTAATGGACTGACCTGGTTTTTTTATTATTATTATAATAAAACCACTGAGAGTGTGTCAGATTTTCAGTAGGTTTCATGTCAGGAACAATTATGGGGACTGCTCTGGCAGAACACATCATCTTCACCCTGAGAAGATATGAGAAAATTGCCACAATGTGGGTGTTTCCCCCCTTCTGGGCAGTATGTCTAACACTACTGGTGGTATTTATGGTTCTAGCTTCACTGATGCTAATGAGATAACATATCAGGCTCTTTATATTAGTCATGCAAATACCTGGCAGTTTCCCACTATGTGTAGATATGGAATACAGAAAATTCACAAGCTGCTTAGGGAACAAATGCTACTTCCTTCTAAACAAAAGACTTATTATTTTGTATTAAAATCATATTCTGTTGACACACAAAAATATTCCTGCAAATGTCTATGTGTAAGAACATCATCTGTGATGATAAAACTTATCTGTCCTACAGCCTAGCTCTGTGACTTGGCAGCAATGCTCCCTCTAAGCTGTGGAGTCTTGTGAGCAAAAATTCTACTTTGTGAGCTACTTGTATTAGAGTTGTGAGGGAGCAATTTGGCTACTGCATAGATTAGTTTGCTCTGGAGCCACCCTTCCTGAGCTGAGACAAAAATACGTGAGCCGAAGGCTAAAAAACTGTGAGCTACCTCGCACTAACTCAGCTTAGAGGGAACACTGCTTGGCAGTATAACTCTGGGTATGACTCTGCTCAGGATCCCTGTAACTGATTGCTAGGCATGCAATGGGGAACTATAAACTAAGCAGAATTTCTCAAGGAAAGCTTTGGTTCATCCCATGGCAAAGAGTTATACATCCTTCTGAATCGAGCAAGGTTAGTGCTACAAGACGACATCCATCCTCAGAGGTGTATTGGAAAGTATGAAGCAGTACCTTCCTTCAAAAAGCCGCTGCCAAGAAGCAAATGGTAGCTATAAACTGGAGGAAGGCACCACAAACCTTTGGCCAGAATAGCAGACTTCCCATTTCATAACTTAAAGCACAGTCTTGGTCACTGGTGTTACCATTCCTTGGATATATTAAAATTAAACACTGTATATACCCAAGTTCATTGCACTCCAGTTCGAATATTTAACACTTGTTTAATGTAACAGCACATTAGAATATGTGAAAATACATGGAAGGTGTTGGCATTGCATGGAATGGAAGAATTCTGCCCCATTCCTGTCTATTCTTGAGCCCCTTCAAACCCTAGAAAGATAATTCCTGGGGCCATGGAACCCACACAGAGAAATAACCAATCGCTTTGGGGGTTGGCGTGAGGTGAGACAAGGGGGTAATTCTCCTCCCTCTTTCTACAAGTACAGCTCTACCTAAGGGAGGAGGCAATTTCATCTCATTGTTTCTCCTCACTCCATGGCACCAAGACACTAGAAGAGGCATTCAGGGCTGTTGGGCCTGGGGATCAATTTGCCCCAGTCTTTGTTCAAATAAATACTACATCTAAGAGAAAAATATTCATTGCTGTTCAAGGCACATAAGATGGGTTCATTTGTCAGACACAAAGATTTCATTTAAAATGTACAATGATAACTGGCCTGAGGACCACAGCCTTCAATTTCCAAACTCTCTGCTCAGATAACTCTGTGATGCCATATGCACCAATAGAATAAAGTGAGAGTCAAAAGCATACAGCCTTTGCTTGCACTGGATAACAAAATCATATGAATTAGCTGAGCAATGAATGTTTTTTCTCTTAATCAAGGACTTCTGGTGAGTCATGACAAACTACACAATTTGGATCGTTTGTGTCTCTCATCAAGTGCAAGAAGCCAGACTTCCTGTATCTATCATTAATTATAGCTGAATAATTCCCTGCTAGTGACACAAGCCAAATGTAGAAGTTTGGAATGGGGGTCAGAGGGAAGCAATATGGGCTTGGGCAAATTTACAGAGCAAACACTTTATTATTCTTTTAATCATAAATGGTTTCTTTAAAAAAATTCTCCAGTGAAGTGTAGATTGATAGTTGTAATGCAAATGTCAAAATGTGGTTGAGTGTTTTTTTTTTTAAATGTTGATTAGTATATACAAGGAATAGGGGATTTTTAATTTCCCATGTGTAGGCTCTGTACATTAAGAAACCCACATATGCAAAGATCCCTTTGGAGAAGTCATTAGGATACAAAAAAACCCAAGCTCAAAATACTTCACAAACAATCCCAACTGACTTGGATAGGATACCTTTCATGAACTGAAATTTCAGAAGGGACATTCATTAATCCAAGCAGCATACCGGGATTACATTGGCAGCTGGGGTTGCGCTCTCTGAGAGTAGCGGTAATGCGCTCGATGAGAACCAGAGTGCTGAGTGAACTCTGGTTTTGGGGAGGGGGAGATCTGCCCGGTGAAGACTTTGCTATTAACTGGGAGAAGAGTTGCCCCAAATCAAGCGTTTTAAAAGTAAGACAGTGGCACCACAGTACAAAAGTTTCATATTGAGAACAGCCTTTTATGATCCCCAAAATAGCATGGATGTGGTCAACAAAATTGGTCTCTTGTTACCAATAATTTCATAGGTATGATCCAAGGAACGCCTCTAAGAGCCACTCAGTCACAGAGTAGGATGTAACTATTTTTTTCCTGTTTATTAGAAAGGAAGGACTCCCCTTTTAATGCTATGCTGGAAAGAAAAGTCTTGTGGAACAGGGGCTGTTGTGGGGACAGCATTTGGGAGAGACTAAATGAAAAATCTTGCTGGATTCAACCCACACACAGGACAACAAAGACTCCAACTAGAGGATGGATGGCATTTTGCTGACTATTTCCACCTCCTGGATTCATGGAATGCTCCTGAGACAGGTAATGTTACCTGAATGTTACCTTCAGTCAAAGGGCTGTGGAAGCCTCAGATCCTCTGTTCAAATTAAGAATTATCTGTTGTGGTCATCAGCCCTCCATTCTGTTGGCCTTTTTCTGTCCCCTTCCATCTTAGCTCTGTGACCAACACAGCTCTACAACTCATATAGGCCAATGAAACATAATTTGGGGACACTGACAGTACAAAGGATGAAAACCAGCAGAGATGGATTGGATTCTATCATAGAACAATGGCAAACTCAGAGAGATATGGAGCTATTTAATCACTAAGTCTTTGAGACTATTATAGCATTTCAGCAATCAGTCCAGGTATTTTCGATGCAGTACAATTTGATACAGTAGCATTCCTCCTTAACCATGAAACTCCAAGTTCATTATTTAGATGCCATGATCACCATCTTATTAATGACATCTCCTCACATGACTCAACAGCAGACATTTTTAAAAAAATGTTTTTTATTTCTTTAACTTCATGTAGGCACCACTTTTCTCCCCAGTGAGGACTCAAAGTGGTTTACAACATCATTCCCTTTTCCCATTTAATCCTCTCCACAACCCTATGAGGTAAATTAGGCTGACAGTGTGTCACCCAGGGTCAAGGTCCCCCAGCAAGCTTCCATGGAAGAGTCCTCACTTGAAACCAGGTCTCCCAGACCATAAACTGGCACTCTAGCCACTCCACCACATCCCACATTCCAATGAGGTAACCAAGACAACCTCTAACATGTTTTTTTTTCTTCTCATCCCAAGAGTTCCCTTACATTTCCTGTTTGGAGAAATTCTCAGGACACAGGAATTCCCTCCATCATACCTCCTGCCAATCAGAAAGCTCTTCTGGGAGCTCACCAGGATTCCCTTCTCTCCCAAAGCACAAGAAATAAAATC
Source organism: Gekko japonicus (assembly GCF_001447785.1). Classification (NCBI taxonomy): domain Eukaryota; kingdom Metazoa; phylum Chordata; class Lepidosauria; order Squamata; family Gekkonidae; genus Gekko; species Gekko japonicus. The sequence continues at coordinate 255,861 of NW_015174876.1, read as the reverse complement.
CTTTGTATTCTATTCTTTCTCAGCTCTTACAACTGATGCCAGAACCCTCTAGCAAACTCTGCTACTGCGCTCTGCCTACGTGGTACAGCCATGTATCCTGGGTTTCAGTTTCCTTGCTGTGCTCTCTTGGGCCTTACATGGCAGATTCCATGTGCTTTCCCCCAGGATTTCTACTGTACTTTGATCTCTGAATCTGACCACTGCAAACATCCCTTTGGCTGGATCAAAACTCTTGAGTTTGTGTAGTTCTGAGGTCCCTGAGGCTCACTTCAGCTCTTTCAAGTGTTTGTGGGGGGTTAGGAAAGAACTGGCAGATGGAGGAAGGGTTAAGCACCCTGTTGTACCCAACAGTTCTTCTGTGTAGTCCTACAGAGCTCCCATAACAACATAACAAAAGAAATACTGGATAGTGAAATCAGTGTTTCCCTCATAACTAAGTTTGTCCTAGGTATTTCATTTATGTCACTCTTGGTTTCGTTCAAAAATCAAACAAACCAAATTATATTTAAACTCTTGTACAGTAATTTAAGGAGGGGTTCTGTGGCTCAGTGGTGGAACAGCTGTTTTGCATGCAGAGAGTCCTAGGTTCAATCCCTGGCAGCTCCAGCAAGAAGGATCAGGAAGTAAGTGATGTGAAAGACCTCAAGACCCTCGAGGGCCAGTCAGAGTAGACAGTACTGACTTTGATAGGCCAGTGGTCTGAGTCCATAAAATAGGTTTCATGTGCAACAGTAAATTCACACAAGCCTTAACCCAGCACAAAAAGCTTGACATGCCATTCTCTCCAGGAATGGAATGGAGCAGGTGGGGTGGAGGCACACGTCTGGAGCAGGAATAGTTATGTTACAATTTTTCCTTTAAAAAAATTAACTTGAAGGAATGTGCTGTCCAGCACAGGAAAGACATTTGTACAACCTCCATATAACTGAGAGGAAGTGAAATTCAAAAATGGGAAATCAGTGGGTTAAAAGAATAAGTAAGACAGTCATTCTGCTCCAAAAGAAGAAGAAGAAGAAGAAGAGGAGAGATTGGATTTATACCCCGCCCTTCACTTGGAGTCTCAGAGTGGCTTACAAACTTCTTTCCCTTCCCCTCCCCACAACAGACACCCTGTGAGGTGGGTGGGGCTGGGAGAACTCTGACACAAACTGCTCTTTTTCAAGGACAGCTGTGCCAGAGCTTGTGACTGACCCAAGGTCACATCAGCAGGTGCAAGTGGAGGAGTGGGGAATCAAACCCGGTTCTCCCAGATTAGAGTCCACACACTTAACCACTACACCAAACTGGTGTACACCAAAGACAATCTGGATCATTATTGCTGCAGTGGCTCTTTTTCTGGCTGTAGAATGGAGGATTTTCAGCACAGAATCATCTGCAAGTCAACAAAAGGCTACAGTTCCTTCAATACTAAGGAATCCAGCCTGATTTGAAGTCCTCATTATCGGTATGTAGAGCAGATAACACCAATGGCACGATCAATACTGAAACTAAAATAATAGTAAGAGCTGTGAAAATAAGGTATTTTTCTTGATAGCTATTACTTTTCCCTCAAGGAACTGAATGGCATCTGTTTCAGTCTCTTGCAGCCTATTTATCAAAGTGAGCTACAAAAGGAAATTTTGAAGAATACAATAATAGAAACCTGCTGCAATGGCAAGTGTAATACAAAAGGATATTGCTAACTGTGTCAGCCCTGTTATCAATACAACGGACGTACAGCAGCAGGATACTGTATTGAAGTGCTTTCTGAGATAACTGCAGTAGATAGTCTTGCAAGAACTGTTGACCTTTGGAGATAGTGACATTCTAGATGGTATTTATTTACTTGTGAATGTACTGACTGTTTCACTACTGCAAAGGCTTAGGGCAAGGGATGCTTACAAAATTCTCTGCATCTGAATTACTTCCCAGTTTTGAGGGTTCCAAAGTGCCAGGCCTTGTCTTCAGGATGGTACTGGTGCATTAAGAGATCCATCATTCTCTCATTTTTGATGTGCATAGACTTTGTTCAGACCACTGCAAGTGTCATGTTCTGCAGTTTCCAGTTTCCAGCCTTTTCTTTTCCTCACTGATGTGCATGGATTAAAACAACACCCAAATGGGGATCTTGATGTGTCTGCTCCCTTGTATCGGGATGCGTTTTTGCACTGCAATTTAATCATTGGACGCATGATTAAATCAGAATGCAAAAAGGAATCTTGATGTGATTTTGATTGCATCAAGATTCCTTGATACATGGTGTTTTAATCAAGGTTCATCGGCAATCTCTAAGAGGGGAGGGGATATGTAAATTGAAAATTGCAGCGAACTGTGCATGAATAATAATTAAGTTAAGTTGCAGCCAACTCATTGCAACCCCTCTGGGGTTTTCAAGACGAGAGAGGAATAGTGGTGATTTGTCATTGCCTTCTTCTGCATAGTAACCCAGAACTTCTTGGTGGTCTCCAATGCAAGTACTAACCATGGCCAGTCCTGCTTATGTTCCAAGTTGTGGCAGGCTTATGCTAGTCTGGGCTATTCAATTTATATAAACCAGTTCTGAAATTAATTGTAGAAATCTACCAAGTAAGACTGAAAGGTGCATGGAATGGATGACAGGACAGAGCCTATCAATGGAAAAATAACAAGGCAAATTTGAATATATGTGCATGTAAACTATCAAGTTGCAGCTGGCTTATGGTGAACCCATAAGATTTTCAAGGCAAGAACACTCAGAGGTGGTTTGCCATTACTTGCTTATATGTAGCAACCTGGTATTCTTTGGTGGTCTCCCATCCAAATACCAATAGGGATGGGCACAAACAGGCTCACAAACTACAGTTTGTCACAAATTTTGACTGGTTCATGGTTTGCAAAGCAATGTTCACAAACTGAAGAGCTGCCACAAACTTCCACAAATTTTGATGCAGTTCATGGCAGTTTGTGAAGAGCTTTCTGCTCTTCACACAAAAACAGCTAAGCAGCAGGGAGCTCAGCTGTTTGGTTTAAATGGCTGGGAGGCATTTCACCCCCTGCTTTCTGCTCACCACCAAAAGTCTCAGCAAGCATAAAGCAGGGGGTGAAATCCCTCCCAGCCATTTCACCCCCTGGTTTTTGCTCGCAACCAAAAGCTGCAGTGAGCAGAAAGCAGAGCATGAAATGGCTCGGAGCCATTTAAACCTCTGCTTTCTGCTCCCTACCACTTTTTGCAGGGAGCAGAAAGTAAGGGTTTAACCTTTAAATGGCTCACAAAGCGATATGAACCAGTTTGGTTCACAAACTAGCCTATTGGTTTGTGGTTCAGTTTGTGGTTCAGCTACAAACCACAAACTGAACCACAAAAATGCAGTTCATTCCCATCCCTAAATATTAACTAGGCCAACTCTGCTTAGCTTCTAAGAACTGACAAGCTCAGGCTAGCCTCGGTCATCCAGGTGAGCACATGCATCATATCAGCCCGCCTTATTTATGAAGTGCAAACATATGGAGACTTACTCTAGTCAAATCCCAGTGATGTCAATATGGTTGTTTTGTTCATTTGTTTGTTTTTTGCCATCAAGTCACAGCTGACTTACAGCGACACCATAGGGTTTTCAAGGCAAGAGTTCAAAGGTGGTTTGCCATTGCCTGCCTCTGTGTAGTAACCCTGGTTTTCCTTGGGGGTTTCCCATCCACACACCAGGGCTGATCTTGTTTAGCTTCTGAGATCCAGGTCAGGGCTCAGTAGGCTTAGAATGGAGTAACTACTGGTCCATCTAGCTAAGTATAACCTCATCTGACTAGCAATCAAAATGTCTCCCCCCAGTGCTGGGATTATTTTCAATATCTCATTCTTGATGTTTTGACCTCAAAATCCCTATTATGATTTCACTTGTAGAAAAAGAGCTGCCTTTTTGCACCATTTTATATCGTTTGCATCTGAGAGCTCCCCCCCCGACTAGAGCCCTGCCTATTATGATTTCATTTCCTCCTTGTGTGATTGTTTTTTGCACCATTTCCTATCTCTTGCCCATTTCTCAACGTTATTTATGCACTAATAAAGCAGCAAATTCCTGCCAACCTAGGAGTTCGAAAGCAAGAAATTGCAAGTAGATAAATAGGTACCACTTTGGTGGGAAGGTAACAGCGTTCCGTGCGCCTTGGTGTTTAGTCATGCCGGCCACATGACCACGGAAACGTCTTCAGACAGCGCTGGCTCTTCGGCTTTGAAACGGAGATGAGCACTGCAACCCTAGAGTCAGATTCAACTGGCTTTCGAGCAAGGGAACCTTTACCTTTACCTTTAAAGCAGCAAATACATATAGCATAGGAATAAATGAAATATATTACATGTATGAATTGCCATTAAAATTGTTCACCATGTGTACACATTACAAATAATACAAATACAAACCCAACAGTGAAAAGTGAAGAGCAACAATAGAAACAAACAGAAATAGAGAACTTTCTGCCATTCCTACCCAGCACATACCATCTGAGATATTTTAATCAAATACAAGAACTGAAGTGGCGCCTTTTGCATGCTATGCCAGCGCTTTGCAACTCAGCCACAGCCCCTCTGGACTGCAGTTCATGTGCTCATCCTTCCCTTCTCAGGGTGAGTAATCATTATAAAATAAATACAAAAACAACCTATCAAAATCCAACTCGATTTAATTAAACAGCTAAAAAACTAACAGATGCTGAAGTCCCTAAACAAATGGCTTAACCTCGATTCCCCAAAGCCAGGCAGAATACAAATATTGCACAATGCTTCCAAAACATAATTTTACTAAACATTTCTACCAAACTCACACCGTGAAGGTATCAGTAGGAACTAACAAATTAATTCCTTATGCCACAGCTAAATTGTCATTACAAATGATGCTGTGAACACTGCAATAGTCACTAAAACCACCAACCTAGTGCTTGTAATTTTTTGCTCTTGTAGAGCACCAGCACTTCTTAGCTCAGGGTCAATTATTAATCTGTTGATTTAAGAGCTTTATGGTGCCAGCTGTGATTGGGAAGAGTTTGTAGAAGAGCAGGTAACCGAGGTTGCAGCTTTATGGCCTTTTATTGTCACTTACAACTTTGATATTATCCACTCAGGGCAAAAGTGAGATAATCACACTCTCTTCCCTAACTGAGACAATTTTTTTGAACCACCAAACATTTCTTTGCCATAAAGCCTTTGTGCCAATCCAGCATGGGGTCTTGCAAGGAATTAGAGTTGGCATCAGCAAACAGTCTGACTGGGCATATGGTAGGGTCAATGTTCTGGCCCCAACTGCTGCTCTTCCCTTTTCTCTGCCCTAGAGCTTGCTCATCTTAGTCTTCTGGAACTAGCTCCCAGTGCTATCCAGGAAAAGACAGGCAAACTAGCAACAGTTGCAAAGAGGATAATCTGCAGCAGTTCCACCTGTATCTTCATCCTCTCATAAGAACATAAGGGACACCAAAGGCCCATCCAGTCCAACACCCTGTGTCACACAGTGGCCAGAAATACCAGGTGCCATCAGGAGGTCCACCAGTGGAACATGGGGAGGGCACAGTTTGGGGAGGGGAAGGACCTCAGCTGGGCATAACACCATAAAGTCCACCCTACAAAGCTGCCATTTTCTCCAAGGGAACTGATAATTGTAGTCTGGAGATCAGTTGTATTTCCAGGAGATCTTTAGGCCCCATTTGGAGGTTGGCAACCCTACCCTCTGGGTTAGTAGTAGGGATTGGGCCTACAGGTGGTAGGCAGCAGTTTCCCCTTCTCCCCACCACTGTCTACTCATTTGCTCATCTTTTCTTTATGGTGGGGTGGTGTTAGGCAACAGTTATGGTAAGAGGGAGGAATAGGTACCAGTGCTGCACTGCCCTCAACTGGTGCCATGAGAGGGTCAGATACACTGTACTTTAAATGAATGCACGTAATCTTATTTCACACAATAGAGATGAAGCCACTGGATTTCTCATCCACAGAATGTGCAACATGGAGACATCTCCAGGAGAAATGAAAGTGCTTAGCCAATGTTGCTTAAAGTGTGTGCTAATTTGTTTACCATATGTATTTATTTATTTATTTGATTTTATTTATACCCCGCCCTCCCTGCACGCGGGCTCAGGGCGGCTTACAGTATGGGGTGCAATGCAGCACCGTAATTCACAATATGGCACTCAGTGCGATAAAAATACAGTAAAACATTTAAAACAATTCAATACAGTGGGCAGCGCCCGAGGATCCCGCGTGACAAGCACTTCTCTCCCTATTGCACCTGCCCTTGGGGCAAGTTGAGGATGATGTGGCCCCCCGATGTCCTTGGCTGCTCAGCTTCAGCCAGCGGTGCTGCTATTCTGGCCCTCGTTGATGGTAATAGTGGCGGCGGCGGCTCCTATTCAAAAGCCTGGCGGAAGAGCTCCATCTTGCAGGCCCTGCGGAACTGTAACAGGTCCCGCAGGGCCCTGATCTCCTCCGGGAGCTCGTTCCACCAGATAGGAGCCACCACCGAAAAGGACCTAGCCCTCGTGGCAGCAAGCCTGGCCTCTTTGGGGCCCGGGGTCGCAAGACGATGTTGCGACCCCGACCGTAGTGCTCTCTGGGGCCTGTACGGGGAAAGGCGGTCCCTCAGGTATGCCGGACCCTGGCCATGTAGGGCTTTAAAGGTAAGCACCAGCACCTTGAAGCGAATCCGGAATGCTATAGGCAGCCAGTGCAGCGCTTTCAGCACAGGCTGGATGTGGTCC
>NW_015174876.1:247365-248774 GCF_001447785.1 Gekko japonicus | reverse complement strand
CTAGAGTGAGGGCGCAGAGAGCGCCGGGGAGCGATCACGTCGATGGCCGTGGCGAATCGGCTATGCCAATCGTCCACGAGCTCATCCAATGAACCGTCAGGGGGCATCGGATCCCGCAGAGCCATCTGAAGCCACATTGGGTCCATCAAGCTCCGCGGGCGAGCTAAAATCTGCTCGCCGCCTAAACAGGGTCGGGGCGGGACACTTACGTGAGCCTTCAGGGCATAGTGGTCCGACCATGGTACCTCCATTGTGGTAATCTGGTCCACTATACTCCCCGCCACGAAGATCAGATCGAGCGTGTGCCCGGCCTGATGTGTGGGAGCCGATACCAGTTGGGAGAGTCCCAGCAACGCCATGGATGCCACCAGGTCCGTAGCCCGACTCGGATCTGCGTCATCAGCATGGACGTTGAAGTCACCCAGGACTAAAAGCCGAGGGTGCTCCAACGCCCAGCCTGCTACGGCCTCCAGTAGGGACGGCAGACTGCTGGCCGGTGCGTTAGGCGGTCGGTACACCAGCCAGATCGCCAAACTCTCCTCGGCCTCCAGCACCAGACCGACACACTCTATGCCCGCAATCTCCGCAGCCGGGAGCGCCCTGAAGGAGTAAGCCTCTCGCACAAGTATCGCCGCTCCTCCCCCCTGCCCCCATTCCATGATTGGTGTAGGACCGAGAACCCAGGCGGGGCAAGCTGGGAGAGAGCTACGGTCTCCCCACTCCACACCCAGCTCTCGGTCACGCAAGCCAGGTCCGCCTGTTGTTCTATAATAAAGTCCCGAAGGACCATAGTTTTGTTGTTAATGGACCTGGCATTGCACAGCACCAATTTCGGAGGGGGGTTCTTAGTCCGAGCCCCACTGTCGCCATCCCTCGGGATGGGTCTCAGGCTGGAAGGATGCCGAGCCCTTATGGTTCTCCGCACCCTTCCATTACTCCCTGGCCTGGACCCACCGCCATACTTCCCCCTCCCAGAGAGCACCGGAATATGCTGTATGGACATTGCTGCCACGGGGCGGTCTACGCTGCAGCACCTGACCGCCTGGGCAGCTGGTCAACAATCCTCCCAGTTCTCTTCCCGCCCCCCCCCAAGTGTGCAATATAATCAGGCCTGCTCTGCAGTACTACAGTACGCTCACTACTCTAAAAGAAGCGCAAGAGGCCTAGCCCCTTACACTTACAGACACAACCATTCTGCATCCAATCTCTCTCCCATTCTCCTAGCAGTGCTCGCAGGCTACTCACCATTCACACATACATCCACTCACACGCTCATCCACTCTTATTGGCAACACTTGTAGCTTCGTCCTTAAGGCTAAGATCAAGATTAAGGCCACTGCCTTCGCAGGCAGCAGATAGAAAAACCATTCTCCAGTTCGCCCCGTCTTCTAGGTGGCCCCGACAGCCTC
>NW_015174876.1:232765-247158 GCF_001447785.1 Gekko japonicus | reverse complement strand
GTCCTGCTCCTACTGCGGACTCTGTAGGAGCAATCGTTAGACTGTCCGGTTGCTGCCTCCTTGCCCCAGGGCCACTCCCGTCTGGCGGCAACCCGACGGTCGTCGCGGGGAGTCTCTCCCTTGTAGGCCACGCTCCGATGGTACTCCCAGCCGGCCAAGTCCAGGGGGAGGGGGAGCGGGGGAGCGGGGGCGGGTGAAGATTACATACATCCCTTATACCCCTCAATGACCACCCAAGTGCGGGATCTGCTATTACTTAGTCTTTATGGGACAAACAGAGTGAATGATGACAAGTCTAAACTCCTAGCGTTTTCCAAAAAGTGGAGATCATACAAATGGTCCATTGATGACAAAGTGATAGAACAAGTTAAACATTACAAAGGTATTCACTTTCAGTACAATGCAACCTGGTCTATCCACTGCAAACACGCAGCGAAGGCAGTTAGCATTAGTGCATCAGCTATAGCAGGTTTCTTTCACTGCAGGGGCAAACAATTTGTGCCACCTGCAATAAAAATCTTCAAGACCAAAGTGATTTCACAACTACTATATGGTATCCCAATTTGGATTAGGTCCTTTGACTGTGCCATCGAGCGCGTCCAATTCAAATTCCTGCGGAAAATTCTGGGCTTGCCAAAATATGTCTCAAATGCAGTTATATATCTAGAAACCGGCTCATCTTTAATGGAAACTTGTGCATGGCTTATGACATTCAAATACTGGCTACGTCTACACTGTAATTTTGAATCTGGGAGCCTCATATATCACATGCTCTCTGAGCTCAATGTGTCAGATTGGTCAGCATACACTGAGGGAAAAATCAAAGTATTGGGTCTGTCTATAGAATTACTGTCTATGCTGCCCTCTGTTGCTGCATTTCAACAGATTAAAAACAGGATGTTAGATACTGAGCGCCAGAAATTATACAGTTTAGCCAATAAAACCTGCTCCCCTTTGAGTTTCGAGAGCCCTCTTACTACAGGGAAGATGGCCTCATATTTATCTTCCCTGCAGGTCCCACAACAACGCAGAGTGTTTACTCTGGCCAGATGCAATGCTATGCCTTCTGCCATTTTATATGGCAGATTTAGCAAGATATCTCACTCAGTCAGATACTGCCCCTGCAAACAAAAATGTGTTGAGTCAATTACTCATGTCCTTCTGCATTGTCACCTGTAAGTGGATTTAAGGTATATATATTTACATTCTACTTTAAGCAGCAGCATGATGGATTGCCCTGATGCACTTAAGGTACCCAGACTTCTAAATGATTCTGTTCTGACATCACTGAGAAGGTGGCCAAGTTTCTCTGCTCTGCTTTAAAACTATGCCAAAGGACCCCAGAGTCATAGTATTTTCATAGGTGTGTTTTAATCTGCTCTTAAATTGTACAATCTAGAGACATAGTATTTTTATAGGTGTGTTCTCAATCTGTTCTTAAATTATATAATCTGTAGCAACAATTTATGCCAATAAAGGCTAACTTGAACTTGACAAACACAGGGATTGTTTAGCCAAGATGCCAAGGCTGTTCCACACCAATCAAAAGGACATCTCCACATCAGACAGGGAACAGATGCACACACAAAAAATTATGACAATTTCCTGAATTCTCATCTATGCAGGGGGGAATCTGCTTTACTGAACCAGAATCAAATGCCAGACTTCATTCCCCACGTGAATGGTTTCGTTCTACTAGCTGTCTCCTATTTCCCATATAATGGCTACTTAGATACACATTCCCTGCCGCAAAAGAGGCCTCTTTCCTGTACATTAGACTACAGAAAGTAAGAGTGCTACTGGAAGAACCAATTTACGCAAAGGAATTGTTTCTCAACAAGAACAGAAGTAGCTTAACAAGTTGTTAATGTGGGATGTTTCAATAGGAGACAGAAGGGAAAATACTCAACTCCACTACAGTACTACCTCAGCTCCTGAGATGACTTAAAGCAAGTGAGAAGGCTCTTGACAGCAAGCAAGAAAGAGCCCAAGTACGCAGAGCTTGTCTCTTTCTTGATGCCTCCACTTCTACCATGGCATCACTAGAATAAAATAGCGGGAAGATAAAGAAAGGGCTAAGTAGGTTTTAAAGAGGTCAGCTCTCTCTTGCAGGCATGAGCTGTGAAAAATTCAGAAGGCTTCTGTGTTTTCAGCAGTCACATTTCCAAACACACAACCCATTTGGGGGAAGCACAAGTTCTTTGCAATAATGGAGGAAAGTACCACTCGGGACAGTATCAAGGGTCACTATGGCTGGGCAACTGCCAAGTCCTGTAGCCCTGCAGAGGATGTACCACTGACAGGAGGTTCAAAGTCAGCTTAGTGCCAGATGGTAATGGGAGAAGTAGAGGGCAAGAATATCTGCAGAAAGAGTCACATTTGACTGTCTTCACCATGCTTTCCTCTCATCAGCAAATGGGAGGTTACATCACAGGGGGAATCTCCTGTTTCTAGTAGGAGAAGCAATGAAAGGAGTGTAGCTCTTTCTTTTAGGTCCATTGCATTGTTGGGGCTAAAGGAATGCAAAAGTTGTGCTCCATTCATTCTAGTGTCACCACAACTAAGGAGGAACAAAGTCATGACAAGTTTGCTCCAAATCAGAGAGACAGGAGCTGTGGCGGAGAAGGTCAATAGATGTTCCATGACCTGGGGCCCATAAAACCCTGAAGCTGGCCTTGGCTTCCTCTTCTGTTCTTCTGCACCAGTTTTATTGCAGCCACAATTTTTTTTCAAACTGGTGAGAAAAGATTCCAGCTATAAACAAAGGTTCCTTAGAATTGTAAACGTGCATTATTGGCAGTAAAATAAAAGAATTTTTTTTGGGGGGGGGTAAGATGAGGGATGAAATGTTGGCTGCCAAACATATTCGACTAACTGACAAACTTTGGCAGAAAAAAGAAAGATTAGCAAAAGATTGAAAGACATCAGTATTGATGCCTGTTTTTCAGACTGCAGTCATTAATTGGCAGGTATCCCACCATTCCACTAAGCAAAATTTGAAGCCTTCCTCTAGCAGTATCAAAGGCACTGATGTGATCCCTATATGATTTTACAGCTTCATGCCAATGGACCTAAAAAGTATGTGTATCATAAGTACAAGTAGTAGCCTTCACAGATTCACAGATTATCAACATCTATTATGGGAACTGGGTCAAAATGGCCCATTAATAGACAAGGTGGTGTGTTAGGCATTTCTTCTGGTGGACCTATATTACAATCAGGATCAGAGTGTATTCTTGATACTTATGAGCAGAAAACTTTGCAAAAGTATCACAACTAATTGTCTGTTCCTGAGACAATAAAGGCTCAGATTTAGGAATCAGCAGATGCTGAGCTACCTTGAACAACTGGGATGGTCATGAACTAACTCATGCAATAGTGGCAGAGAAGGAACGTTTCTTTGTTGCCATCACTGCCACTTCATCGGTCTTACAAAAAGCTCTATAACATGACGTGTCAGAATCAGTACACATTCTCTACTAGTGCCATTCTAAACGTCTCCCTGCCTTCCTGTGGGGAGAATATGTAATAATTAGGTATCAAGAAAATAATTGCTTAAATTTTTAATCAAGTAACTAGATTGAAAAGTAAGAACATTTATACCTTTTAGTAAAGAGAGGATCATCTTATATAATGGCTAAACCAGATGCAGAAAAAACATTATACAGAAATACTATTTTGTATCCTTATTCAATGCAGTTCTGTGACCTGGTTATACCAATATACAGGCCTTTGTCCTATAAAATAATAAATTGCCACCAGAAAAGTCATTGGCTAATACATATAAACTGGGATGTGTAACTGTACTGTCAATAAAGCACACACATTTAAACAAACTGCTCTGTGATTCTGGCAGGGCCATCCTTGAGGCACTCCCTGAAGGCAGAGTAGAGCATTATTTCCTTACCGGTAAGGATGCAGTTTTATATTATGATGACTCCACTGTCATCTATACTGTTGACCCGGTTTCAAAGAGAGTTACAAGATTCAACAGTATGCATGTTACTCTTTGAGACCAGGAACTAGAAATGCTGAGAACTTTGACACAAATGCAGCTGCTTATCTTGATCCAATTTCTCACTTACATACAAGTCAACCCTTCTCCTAGGATTGCAAAGATCTGAGGTCAAATGTCATTCTACCTGACAACTCTCTGGATATGTGAATACATGAACACAGATAATTCTGTGCATTCAGAATGAGAGATAAGATGTTGCTGCTCAATGTTCAACTCAAACACTGTACCAAGCAGACTGGTGGCAGTGCAGTAGCCACAAATGCTAGGAAGTGAGAAGCTTGGTCATGCCTTACATAAGTCGATTTACTTCTTTGTTGCAACTTATGGGAACAAGTTCTAGAATTAAGACTTGCTTATACCCTCAATCTTTGTTTGGCAGATTTGGATGCAGTCCCCTATACCTCTTTTCAGAGAGTTGCCCATCCACAAAGACATGGCTATTCAGACTAAAACCCATTACCCAGCAATAAGTTCTTCACAAATCCTGCAACCACAACATTTCGATCTAGGGAAGGAATGGTTGTGAACATGGATGCAATCAGGTCCATGCGATATCCATAACCTGATAGATCCAGAGGAGTTAGCCATACTAGTCTGTTGCTGCAAAATAGCTAAAAGCCCAGTAGCAATGGTATTCCCAGTAGTCATGTATGGCTGCGAGAGTTGGACTAGAAGGAAGGCCGAGCGCTGAAGAATAGATTCTTTTGAACTATGGTGCTGGAGAAGACTCTTGAGAGTCCCTTGGACTGCAAGGAGATCAAATCAGTCAATCCTAAAAGAAATCAACCATGACTGTTCCTTGGAAGGCCAGATAATGAAACTGAAGCTCAAATACTTTGGCCACCCAATGAGAAGGGAGCACTCACTGGAGAAGACCCTGATGCTGGGAAAGATTGAAGGTCAAAGAAGACGGGGATGGCAAAGGATGAGATGGTTAGACAGTGTCATAGATGCAATGAACATGAAATTGAGCAAAGTTCAGAGGACGGCGGAAGACAGGAAGGCCTGGCGTGATCTGGTCCATGGGGTCGTGAAGAGTCGGACTCGACTGTGCGACTGAACAGCAACAACACCTTTAAGACTAACTTTATTGTAGCATAAGCTTTCGAGAAACACAGCTCTGTTCGTCAGATGCATTCATCTGACAAAGAGAGCTGTGTTTCTCGAAAGCTTATTGTGCTGGCTCAGCCAGTCACCATGATTACCATACACTAGAAACTGGATACGCAGTCTGAAATCAAAACAAACAATGGAGCCGAAGGTTAGAAAGCCGGGAAGTCAGTCAAAGGTTGCAGGAGCTAGGAGCATATTGTGGGGAGAGGAAGGGAAGGAGATTGTAAGCCACTCTGAGACTCTGAGTGAAGGGCATGGTATACATCCAAACCTCCTCCTCCTCCTCCTCCTCCTCCTCCTCCTTCCATGGGCACAATAAAGACCGTATGTGACCCTAAAACAGACACGCTTCAGCCTACTGGCCTTCTTTAGTGGTCAAGCATAAACGTTACACATAGGCTCAACAACTGCAATACTAATATTAATCCATATAGGAGCAAGTGAAAATTGTGTTCTGATACATATCAGTGATATAAGGCAAAGGTGCAGTATATAAGTTTCGTATGGTATTGCCTTGCATCCAGGTCAGGTACATATAACCAAAATGGTATTTCAATTGTGCACCCTCCTATTTGGGTCCAGAAAATTCATTTCCAAAAATCAACTATGGAGCCAGTGTAACAATTATCATACTAATTGTTACACTGGCTCCACATTGCATTATTTGTAATTTCAATTGAGGCTATATTTGGGCCTAGAATTGTTTTTAAACTAATTTGTAATAAATACATGTATTTCTGATAATTTGTAATATTTATGTTGTCCATTTATTGATTTTAACATTGGGCCCCCTAATTTGTATCCATTTAACTTTCAGGTTCTTAATACATATCCCTCAAGGCCGTGGTCCGTCAACTGAATGCCCTACTTTTCAAGCACAGAATTTGCCTATTCTTTGTGTGAATTTAACCCTGACTGGGACAGTTCATCTCCCTTTCCTTTTAGTTGCTATCATGGACTCCATGTGCTAGGAACATTATGTTTTTCAAAATGCCCAAATGCATTCCTTTTAATAGTTTTCAAGTTTTTTTTAAAAAAAAAATATGGACATGGGAGAGAGGGAGGAAAATAAATTACAACTCCCATAAGACTAGAAAAGGATATGCACAAATAGCTCGACACCTGTTAACAGAGAGCAAATTATGTTGCCAAAATAAGGACACAGATTCACTACAGGACAAAATGTTAAAGGTTATTTTTTCCCTTTTAACAGTGTGGAGGCACTGCCACAGGAAGTGGTGGCGTCTACAAGCATGGATGGCTTCAAAAGGGAATTAAATAAGCATATGGAGCAGAGGTCCATCAGTGGCTATTAGCCACAAGGTATAGATAGGGCCTCTGGGGCAAGTGATGCTCTGTCTTCTTGGTGCTTGGGGGGGGGGCCAATAGTGGGAGGGCTTCTAATGTCCTGGCCCCACTGGTGGACCTCCTGATGGCACCTGGTATTTTTGGCCACTGTGTGACAGAGTGTTGGACTGGATGGGCCTTTGGCCTGATCCAACATTGGCGTCTCTTATGTTCTTATGTCAGCACCGCACATGGTGGCAAGGGAGGCAGTAACTGTGAGAAGGTAGCATGTAATCACACACATGCACAATAATCTTTTGGCGGGGCGTGAGCCCCCGCCGAAATTTTCAGGAAGGTACTCAGCCTCCCCCGGGAGCCACCCTTGCTCCTAGCAAAGCAATGCCTCTGGTCGAGCCCCAGCCCCCCCCGGGAAATTGGAAAGTCTACACCCTTGTAAGCATCCCAGAAACCCAGAGGTAAACTTGAGTGCCAATGAAACACACAATGGCTATGAGTTGTTTAGCTGTGGTAGCACTGTATGTCCATTTTATGTCTCTAGAGGATTCCAGATTAGTATCAGTGACATTACAGCTGCCACCAGTTCTCTTCTAGCTTTTGCTTAGAGCATTGGAGGTACCATACAACGATGACCTGTAAATCATAGGAAGGGTCAGTTCAACAAGCAGAATGGCACGGAGGGCTGAGGGGCACATTCAGATCAATTGTTGTAATCCTAGCTGACAACCCTGTGGGTGGCGTGTATATATTCACACAGCTGTGCATTTAGAATGATAGATAATCTTTCTATTGCTCTGTCCTTCCCTTTGCCAGGGCAGATTTAGCCTCTGCTTTATATGGTCATATGCAAAGTCAGAACATGCCCTCTTCTTGTTCATTTTTAGCATTTCCATTGATATTGTTGGGGGATTTTAGGCATCCAGGCTACTTCCAGGGATCCCCAACCCCATTAGGTTTTTTTTTAATAGGTGGGTGGAGTCTGGCTGGGGAATTTAGGCCTCCAGAGGGAGAGAAACACACAGAGAACACCTGCCTTAAACTAAAAGTATTTATTAACTCTAAAACCATACATGAGTTAAAAAAATAGCATATATTCCATATCAATACCTATTAGCACCTAGAAAAATCCCAATACCTGATATAGTGTACACATCAGAAAGAACAAGGAATTCCTGGACTGTGGACCAAGACCTCACTCAAGCCTAGGTGGGGTGTTGGCCAAACAGCCCAGAATAAAGCAAAAGTCTTTCTCTTTATTCTAATTTCAGCCAATAGGAATCAGGGGAGGAATCAATTAAAAATATACCAAACTTGCCAAATACCAGCCCATCCTAATATATTTTATTAATGGCAATGTCAAAAAGACCAAGACAGATATGTTAAGGCTTTGGAGCCTGGCACTTAGAAGGCCATGGAATGTGAATTCATGCAAAGGTACATCTACAGGGAAAGGCTTATGTTTTTTATGCCTAGGCTGCCAGCAAAAGAGCAAAGGCTTATGGGACTTCTGAACCAAGAAACCAAAGGCAGTTATAGCAAAACCTGCATAGCAAAGAAAAACAGAAAGGCCCAGGCTCATTGAACCCTAAATTCTGCAATAGTTTCCCCCATTTGAGATTCAGCCCTTTCTGTCTCACCTTTAAAATTTAGCCCACCCATCCCACTGCAACTGGTGCATGGGTATGCTGGCAGCAGAGGGTTTGGTTCTCATATGTGCAGAAGTTGTTGTTGTTCAGTCGCACAGTCGAGTCCGACTCTTCGCGACCCCATGGACCAGTTCCCGCCAGGCCCTCCTGCCTTCCGCCGTCCTCTGAAGTTGGCTCAATTTCATGTTCGTTGCATTGATGACACTGTCTAACCATCTCATCCTTTGCCATCCCTGTCTTCTTTGACCTTCAATCTTTCCCAGGATCAGGGTCTTCTCCAGTGAGTGCTCCCTTCTCATTGGGTGGCCAAAGTATCTGAGCTTCAGTTTCATTATCTGGCCTTCCAGGGAACAGTCATGGTCGATTTCTTTTAGGATTGACTGATTTGATCTTCTTGCAGCCCAAGGGACTCTCAAGAGTCTTCTCCAGCACCATAGTTCAAAAGAATCTATTCTTCGGCGCTCGGCCTTCCTTATAGTCCAACTCTTACAGAAGTACATGAAATCAATACTGGCAGACAATTCATGTTACAACAAAAACACAATTCACAGCTAGGGTTGCCAAGTCCGACATTGCGCCACAGCGGGGGACTCCCGGCTGGTGGCTGGAGCGCGCGCGCACGCCACACGCACGTCACCCAGAAGTGACGTGATGACGCCGGGCACGCTGGGGGCGGGGGCACGACCATCCAAGGGGAACCATAGAGTTTTCCTTTGGATGACCGTGGCCCCGCCCCCAGCGTGCCCGGTGTGGTCGCGATCCACCGGCGGCAGGGAACGGGCCTCTGGGGCGGGGGTTTCCCCACCCCCCCGGGGGGGCTTGGCAAGCCTATTCACAGCCCACTAAGCATAGTCCCCCCCATTACTATGATCTTTATGAATGATTGGACCCCTTCAGATACATTTGGCAAACAACTCCAAAATCAAAGGGTTTATCTAAATTACTATTATGAAACACATTAACCACATCTTGGAGGTCCTTCAGTGTGGATATAATACATCCAGAGGCATTTACATAAATACAGTATTTCTAGTGAATCAAAGCCCATTCACCTCCTTGCAATGTAAGCATAATATCTAAAGCCAACTTATTTTGAATAACTATTTTAGCTGCGGAGGTACTTTTAGACTGCATGTCTTGCAATGCCAATTGTAATGTTAAAACTCCTTTCCAATTCTGCAGAGACATTCAGAATTGCTTTATTTCTTAGATTCGTGAAAGTGCCTCCTTTCCCCCTGGTAATAATTAGAATCAAAGCTTCACAATTCAAAGTAGCAAAGATACTTTGGGCCAAAACTACCTTAGCATATATTTGCTTCATGTTTCTGAATGATTAGGGAAATGAGACACCAAACTTCTTTCTTGCCACTTTTGTATATGGCTTGGGCAGATGCCCATTTATAGATCTAAAAAAATGTGGTAAATCATTTAAGAATAGATTAAAAAGATATGGAGCCAACATACACCCTTGTTTAACTCCTTAAAAACAGGTATTTCCCTAGTTAAATGGCCCACTCTTATTGTATGCTGATGATACAACCATTCTTTCCCACACAAGAGTGGGATTACAGAGATATCTGAAAGCCTTGGATAATTACTGTCATCTAAATTCACTCTCTATAAACTATTCTAAATCAAAGGTTGTAGTTTTCTCTAAAAGCTGGTGCCAACAAAAATGGTATATTGGTAACCAAGAAATTGAACAAACCAAGAAACTGAACAAACTGGCATACCTGGGGGATGTTCCCCCAAGGGCACTACGGTCAGGGCCCCAACATCTTTTGGTTACCCCAGGCCCCAGGGACGTCAAACTCACTGTGATCAGGGGCCAGGGCATTTTCGGTGGTGGCTCCTACCTGGTGGAACGAGCTCCCGGAGGAGATCCGGGCCCTGTGGGACCTTGTGCAGTTACGCAGGGCCTGCAAGACGGAGCTCTTTCGCCAGGCTTTCTAGTACCCGCTGCCACCACTGTACCACCACTGCACCGCTACCGCAAAGAGCGGGGATGCCATTGGGGTGTATGATGGCCCTAGGCTGAGGATCGGAAGGCAGCGTCGTCCTGGAACCTGCTTCGTTGTTCTGGGTCCATCTTCCAGAACCCATCTTGAAACTATGAACTTCCATGAATTTTGTATTGTTTTATCCTGCTTTTAACTGTTTTATCATGGCTTTGTGCACTTATTGTTAGCCGCCCTGAGCCCATTGGGGAGGGTGGGATATAAATTTGAGTAATAAATAAATGAGTAATAAATAAAAATCTAGGCAACATTCAATTACAATCTTAAATGGGTAGTTCATAATAACAGAATAATTAATACAGCTAATTTCTCTTCCTCTCAGATTAAACATTTCTACTACCATAAAGGCAATCAATATTTTCCTACAGCAATCAAAGTCTTTCAGGCTAAAACTCTATCTCAAATACTATATGGTATTCCTGTGTGGATTAATGCCCTGAATCAGAAAATATTCAAACCATATTCTTGCATCAACTTCTTGGAGTGCCTAAATGTGTACCTTATACTAACATAAAGAAACTAAAATACTGTAAGAAGGATCGGGGTAGTTCATCTATAATTTTTTACTCTCAGTGGAACTGGCTGTCTTCTGCTTCTTCTTCCAGTTCTGCTGCTGCTGCTGCTGCATCATTGTAGGTTTGCAGCTTACAGATACACACCTGAATAGCATACTCAAGATTGCAACAGCGCAGACATTTTGATGCAATAATTCAGAGCAAGAGGTGTCAGTTATCAGACACTGTTAAATAAACAAAATATTGCAAGAGTGCTAATGTTTTAAGCATGTTTTTATTTTAAGTTAAAAAAAACCCTTTGTGTTTGTGTCCTTTATAAAATCTATATTTCTGCTACCTAGCATTACATTTTATGACACACATGGCCCGGCCCAACAAGGTCTCATTTATGTCAGATCCAGCCCTCATAACAAATGAGTTCAACACCCCTGGCTTAGTCCAATTCACAAGTGTTCATGATTTGGGCTTTCCGGCATATACCATCCTTATCGCTTTCAGTGTGGTAAATGGTTAATCGTGAAAACCTGTGCTCACTTGTATAATCAGATGGGAGAGGGAATTAGGAGCAGATGTTAACAGCTTCTGGAAAATTCCATCAAAAGAGGTTCCTGATTGGATCCAAGAGACCACTTGGTGCCAGAAGGCAAATAGCTATGATAAGGGTTTAGGCCAAAGGGAAGCCATGCTAACTTTATGCTCATGCCATGCTAGTATGTTTTGATATGTTATGCTTTGATATGTTATGCTTTATCATGATAGACTGCATTGTATAGAATGCTATTATGCTACTGATTGGATTTTATGCTGCAAGAAGATATGCCATCTAATACCAGGTATTCTGTGTATTAGAACAGTTAGCTTTTTATTTTCTCTTTTGTTAAGTTGTAGAGACTATAGTGCATAGTGAAACTTTTTTAAAAAATCCTTTAATAAACCTTTATATATATATTTAAAGGTCTGTTTTACTTGTGTGCATTCAACCTTGAGGACCCATGGGACTGGGTATTGCTCAAGGAACAAGAAGCAATAACCCACGGCAACCCAGGCTCAGGTTCCTGACACAATCCATGCACAGATGCAACAAACTTTTGTTGTTGTTGTTGAATGAAATTACATGTTTTTTACCACCATTTAACATTATTCTCATCTTGACCACAGTTCTTGGGAGAAAGTACTTAAGGTGTTGTAAGAGGCAAATGAGGAAAGGTGTTTTTTGTTTTAGTTAGTCATCCATTTTGCACTGTCAAGATTCAGCTAAGGAATTAGCTAAACATTTCATGCTTTAGCCTATGGTATTATTGATGTTTTATGTATTTAATTCGAAATGCTGGCTTTAATTCATGGTTTAATGTACTATTACTCTCTCAACCTATTTGAAATAGACCAGGAAGTAAATAGCTAAATAAATCAAGTAAAATTATCCTACGAATATCTCCTTCTGTCTCTATACTTTAAGGGTGTGCATTTGAATCTACCCGATCCGAAAATATACAAAAAAAAATCAGTATCAGTATTTTTGGGATATATTTCGGCATCACAAATGTATCTGGGATTTTCCAGGAGAACCAAAAATTTCCAAGAAATTTCCCAGACATTTAAAGAGACTGCAGAAAATAGCCCGTATAACAGCTGAATGGGGGAAACCACTCTCCCTGCCAGCTCTGCTTTGGGCTCTTTTGGGGCAGTCCCTTTAAACTGGACTGTCCAAAAGACCTTGCAAAGCAACTGAGGGGAGAGTTCTCTTCATGAGATCAGCTGCTTTGCAAGCTCTTTTGGGCAGCCTGGTTTAAACCGGGCTGCCTAACACAGCCCCAGCTGAGCCTATGGTGAGAGTTCATCCTGCAGGATCAGCTGCTTTGCAGGATCTTTTGGGCAGTCTGGTTTAATCTGGGCTACCCAACAGAGCCCCAGCTGAGCCACCTCAGCTGTTTTTTGTGACTTTGCCACTGCTTTTTTCTCGATGTATTTTTCTTTTGGTCTATTGGACCTAAAAAAAACCCAGGATTTCTAAAAAATCCTAGATCCAAACACTTTACCAGTATTAGGATCTGGGATTTTTCAAGAGTCCCAAAATTTTGGGGGATCCAATAGACCCAAACTGGAAAATACCAAGAAAAGAATAACTGCACACCCTACTATCCTCAGTTTGACTGGCATAAATCCAAAAGAGCCATTTTTAGAGGTGAGAATGTACCTCAATTGTTTGATTACAGCTGAATTCCTAACTTGGCCAAACTTTTGCACTCCTGAAAGCATGTCATTGAAATTACTTACTGATTCTCATTTGAATGGTTTTTCTTCATCATGACCCCGAGGCATCCAGTAGCCACTGAAAAATTACTTTAAAGGTCTGCACTTTCTGGCTCCTTGCTGACTGTGTGCAGTTACTAGCTCTCACTTGGAAGCTTACACTTTTTTACATGCCACTACAAACATGCAACCCCCCCCCCCACTTATAATAACATGCCAAAAGCTTACCCTGAAAAGGGCAGCAGCCAGACCTGCAAAGGATGTTCTACAGGACAGCAGGCACCAAATTGTCTTGTGAGTCAACCTTGGATCCAGATCAATGTCTTATTCTTAAAAAGAAGACCCCCATAAATATCTACACACAATTACTTTCCCATATCTAAATTGTGATCCTTGGTATTTTTCAAGCAGCAGAATTCCTTCCAAACTGTGCTATTAGACTTCAGTAAGATGGATGTGTTGTTAACTTCAGCTTGAACAAGGGCAAAGTTTAATGTCAGAAGTAATTTGAAAAAGAATGAAAACCATTTCAGCTTTGGGGGATGCTTTTCTAGCTCTCTACCAGACATGCCAATGATACTTTTATGTTCCTATTAAGGAAGGTTACAGAGGGAAGTCATCTGAGTCGGCTGAACTTCCCATGTACCTTATGTGTCCAAAACCCCTATTCCCTCTGCCATTCGAGCATGCAATCTAGAGCAGAACTTGAACAGAATATAATGAAGACTGCAATTTGAGTTGCAGCTTAAAAGAGCTTCTCATAGTCTGTTATTTCAAATAACACTCCATTGCATTAAGTGAGGCAGAAATGGATGTTGACATGTGTCTTCCATAAAGCAGATGATCATCAACCCAGTGTCTCATCT
The DNA here is from genome assembly GCF_001447785.1 of Gekko japonicus. Taxonomy (NCBI): domain Eukaryota; kingdom Metazoa; phylum Chordata; class Lepidosauria; order Squamata; family Gekkonidae; genus Gekko; species Gekko japonicus. The sequence goes on along the minus strand of NW_015174876.1, from coordinate 233,427 downwards.
TCAGAACAGGACTAAGGCTCGCCTTAACCTTTTTGCTGTCCCTTTCCTTTATTATTAACCTCATATGACCAAAGGTCTTAAGTATAAAACCAATACATCACAGCAGGGCAAAATAGACAAAACAGACAAAGCCAGCATAACATGGCAGAATACAACAGAACAGACAAGAATGAATGACCAAGATGCCAAAACGAATAAAATACATAAGTCTCATAAACAGGTCTAAAGTTTATTTTAAAATTATAGAACCTTTATAAATGTATACAATTTATTAAAAAAATATAAAAGACATTGGATGATAACGTATCAGTGGACCTATACAATTACTCATAAGGTCAGCAAGATAATACTCATTTTAGCAGTTTAAGAAGATCACTATTGTCATATTTTGCAATGTATCTTCTAACAATAGAGATACCACCCAGGACGCAACTGGAAGCTGATATATAGACAAAACAAGGGGTGGACCCGCGATACTCGCGGTGGGGGGGGGAGGGAGGCAGAGCTCCAAACTGAGCTCCAAACTCAGGAGGCGGAGGAGGAAGCAGCAGGAGGAGGTAAGTCCCCCCCCATCCTGCCGGTTCCTCCCCCGTATCCTCCACACACACCCCACTCGATCTCCCCCCTCTGGCATTCCCCCCGCTCTGGCATTCCCCCCCCTC
>NW_015174876.1:222257-230665 GCF_001447785.1 Gekko japonicus | reverse complement strand
CAATCCTAACTGTCTTGCGGATGGGGGGGGGGGGGTTTGAGGTGTGGAATGGAGTGAAGTCCAATCAGCTTCCATATGCAAATGACCTTGAAACGCTGGCCCAATCAGAGAAGAGTGGGCTGAAGCAGCCCAGCCGTAGAAGCCCCGTCCCTGCACTCAGTCTGCAGATGGTCCTCTCCTGTCAGAGGCCCAGATCAGACTGACTTGAACACTCTGGCCAGGGTTGACATGGTCAGGACTACACAAAGCAGCCAGGCAACCCAGCCAGCATCTTCTGACTGACAGTTCAAGCCTCCAAGCATTGTTGGTGTGAATTGGAACGTTGGGCCCCACTACGGCTTTATATATAAGGGAGAGATTAAGCATAGTTGTGTCCTTCAACTCAAAATCCCCTTCTAGAAAAGTATTAGGGTAAAAGTAGTCTGTAAAAAACTGGGAGGGGGTGGGAACAGGGGAAACAAAAAAACCTGAAGTGAAAACTAAAAGCACAAAAATGTGCACAGAAATCAGAGGTTAAACCAAAGCAGTAATGGGGCCAGAACTGATGTAAAATACCCATGTGGAAAAGCCCTTTGTCTCAAGACTCTCAGTACATGGCATAGGGTGCTATGTTCCCACTAGAGGATGGAGATGCTTGAGTCAAGTGTTCCCTCTAAGCTGAGTTAGTGTGAGCTAGCTCACAGATTTTTGTCTTAGCTCAGGAAGTAGGGCTTCAGAGCAAACTAATTTATGCAGTAGCCAAATCGTTCACTCACAGCTTTAATGCCAGTAGCTCACAAAGTAGAATTTTTGCTTACAGGACTCCACGGTTTAGAAGAAGAGAAGAGATTGGATTTATACCCCGCCCTTCACTACCCAAAGGTGTCTCAGAGCAGCTTACAAACTCCTTTCCCTTCCCCTCCCCACAACAAACACCTTGTGAGGTAGGTGGGGCTGAGAGAGCTCTTGATAGAAACTGCTCTTTTTCAAGAACAGCTCTTATCAGAACTATGGCTTACCCAAGGTCATCCAGCCAGGTACAAGTGGAGGAGAGGGGAATCAAACCCGGTTCTCCCAGATTAGAGTCCGTGTACTTAATCACTACACCAAACTGGCTCTCTGTTTAGAGGGAGCATTGCTTGAGTCCTGTTTTGTCTGCTTCTTGACTGGCATTGGAGTTGCTATACGGGTGGAACAAATGTCACTAAAACTTCAGCCTTGCTCAATTTAGAATACAGCCTGCTTTTTAAGACAGGATTGCCAACTGAATATAGGAAGTGTGTGAACCCATCTCATGGTTTTCCTGGCATTCTAAAACCCTCACCATTTCTTCTGAAGTACAAAAGCACAAACATAGATGTTGCATAAATGTGTATGTTGCTGATCTTGTGATGCTTGCTTTTCTGCAAAAAAATGCACTCAATTGAAGAGTAGAATTTTAACAAGTGTATTTAGGCTCCAGTCATATGGGCAGGAAACTGCAGGGGGGAAGCGTGGCTGTTTGCCCCGGGGCAAACTAACGCGCAGTTAAGGGATCAGACCTCCCCTGGAGGTTCCGTGGAGGTCCCGTGGAGGTTCCGTGGGAAGGGAGAGGTGCTGATCACAGGACGATCCTGCGCGCAACAAAGAAGCGAGCGGTGCGGCAAACGGGTGGGTTTTTTTGTTGTGTACACCATAAATGTGCATGCTCCGTTGGGTGCTTGTGCGCATCCACGGAGACTTGGGAAAAAAAAACCTTGTTTGCAAGGGGACATGGGTGGGCGCCGGATGCCACCGGAAACGCAATCAGATGCCCGCCCTTGCCCCGCAGTTTCCGGAAACCAGTACCTCCGAGGTACTAGTTTTTAGCAGCGCGGTTTCGGCGGGAAGCCACGGAAGCTCTACGCTTCCCAGATGTGCTGGTGAGATCACGCCCGGAAACTCCGCCTGACTTCCGTCTCTCTAATGTGGCTAATGTTCCGTGTGACCGCAGCCTTACTTGCTTTTTTGTGCTTGATATTTACCATGGTGTGAGGTGGGCTGCTTTGCTGCAATCACCTATCAAATCATTCATTAAAAATGAATTCAAAATTGAGACCTACCTTTTCTTGCAGGGGAAACTAACAAGAAAAATGCCCCCCCAAATCTTCTCTCAACCCTAGTCTTGCAGTACCTAACCCTGTGCCTTAACAGCAATATCCTTCTTCCCTAAGCACTGGCTCTCCACAGAATGTCAATACAATTCAAATATAATTCAATGGCCTCATTGTCCGAGATTGCATCTCCTGAATTCAAGGCATCTGCTTAACTGGGGAGACTGACATAAGCGAGAAAAGCATTGGCCCATTGGTAATAATGGTACATTATTTTTTATTTCTATTCAGCCACATTGCTCCATTTCTTCTATTGCCTATTCCTGTGGCACTGGCTACAGTGACATCTACTGCTGTCTGAGAGATTTTAGGGAAAGGCAAAATTGCAGAAATATGTATTATTCTGAGGATACCTGCATACCCTATTAGATTAATATTTATAACGCCCCCCAAAAAAAAATATCCCTGATTTCAGGCAGTTAAAACAATCCCCAAAACATAAATCAAAGCAGGGTTTGTTGTGTCCTTACAGTGCCATCCCAAACACAGTTATGCCTTTCTAAGCCCATTGACTCCAAAAGACTTAGAAAGGTGTAACTCTGCTTAGTATTGCTCTGTTTGGCTACTTTGAATTTTATTTTAGGTTGACTAGTTCCTTATGATCTAGGTCAATATGACTACTGAAAGGTCAGCAGCATGCCAATTTTGTGCCAGTTCCACTTGAAGGGCAAACTGTAGGGCTGAAACTCAGGAATGTTACTGACAAGTACTTACCTATTCCAAATAGCCTAGTGTCCATGCTGGTATGAAGTTACATCTGAAATGTCTTTTTCTACCAAATATCATATCAACCCCAATTGCAGATTTAGGATTGAAGAACTTTACATGATGGAGAATTTCTGTTATCACCTGGACAACTCAAATGACACAGCTCTCACTGAGATTGTTCTTGCCTGATTGCCTTTCTGAACAAGTATGAACATCAAGGAGCTACTTATGAATGATGATCAGGGAGCATATAGCTATAAAGAGTGAATTTAGCTCCAGAGGACAAAGTCTAGAATCCCAGATTGGTCAAAACCAGGTGAAGAAAGGTTTGCAGGGATCAGATGAGGAAGATGGAAGAGGCAAATAAAAGGAGGAAGAGGTTGGGGAAACAGGACAGAATTGTCCAGACATTAAGCAGGGGTGCATGTGAGGGGGGATGAGAGATGGAGTAGAAAAGTTAGTAGAAAATAGCACTGGCCATCCTGGAGGGGAGACTGTGAAACAAGAATCTGGCACAGCTGCGTTCAGCCCATGTCTAGTTTTCCAGGAGCCATCACATTGTCCTCAGGAAGTCCCTAGGTCAGGTGGAGAGGCATGTTCCAAAGTTCCACATGCTCTAGGTGCATGTGGATCAGATCAGGATTGGACATAGGAGAAGAGAGGGCTTAGACTTTCTCCACCATTCTGTTGCCCCATTGGGGCTACACATGTACTGATGCATTACTGGGGCCATTTCTGGGGGCGGGGCCACGACCATCAGAGGGAAAACCATAGAGCTTTCCTTCCGATGGTCGTGGCCCCGCCCCCAGCATGCCCAGAGTCCTAACGTCACTTCCTGGTGACACGCACATCGGGGTGGGGTTCCCCCCGGGGCCCGATCCACCGCCGCCAGGGAACAGGCCTCTGGGGCGGGGGTTTCCCTGCCCCCCGGGGGGACTTGGCAAGCCTATCTGATGCAGATGGTGAGTTTTTTATACTGAGCCAAATGGAAGGCAAAGGAAGCTGGTTTACATAGCAAATGCAGATTGGGCCTCTGGGAAGTGCAGCTGAGCACATGAACCTCCCTTATAGGGAGTCAGACCATTGGTTTATCAAGGCCAGGCTTGTCTACATTGTCTGGTAGGAGCTCTCCAGGGTTATAAGCAGAGGTCTTTTACATCACCTACTATGGGAGCCTTTCAACCAGAGAAGCCAGGAATGGAGCTGAGAACCTTATGCATGCAAAGCAGATGTTCTGTCACAAAACCAGGGCCCCTTCCTCTACAGCCCTGGAGATGTAGCTTCATTATTTTCTACTTTTACCCTGCAAGGGGTGAAGTAACATTTTAAAAGGCTGTTGAAGTAATCTACTTCAAAAGGATAATTCTGGGGGGAAGCAAAGAAAGAGGAAAAGTTAGCACTCCATCTCCCTACCATTTTGCCAATCCAAATTGCTCTCCCAGAAGTGAGGGTTTCCCCCCCCCCTTGTTTAACCAATGGTAATGTTACAGCATATAATATCTAGGTATGGGCATGAACTAGCTCACAAAGTAAAGTTCATCACGAATTTTGGGCAGTTTGTGAAGTAATGTTTGTGAAAGGGTGCCCAGCACAAACATCCCATGAACTTTGGTGCTGTTTTGTGGCAGCTCTTGGTGCTTTGTGAATGGATACACTTCCAGACAGATTGTCACCACTCAATTAAACTGTTTACAATACCCCAAGTCAATGGGGGGGCAGAATTCTCCAGCCTTGGAAACACCAATAGGAGCCCTCCAAAGTTTAACAGGCATTGCTGACTACCAATAACAGAGTTCTCATTCTGCTCTATAGGATCAGAAAGCTATATATTCGCTCAGCTTAGCTCTACACCGTCTCATCTGTTGGCTGTTTGCAGTTACACAGAGAGGCAGGGAACTTGTTGAAAGCGGACTAGCAGAGCATATTCATTTATTCCCTCCTAACTGTGAAATCCTCTCCCCTGCTGGGGTCTGGGTGTTAGGTCGACTCAGCACTCTGAACCACCTGTCTCTCTGTTCACGCTGAGCAGTGGGGCTTAGCTATTTGGTGCTTTGGTTGAGTAAGGACATACATTTTTTACCCTCTTGACTGTGAACTTCTCAACCCTGCTGGTGTTTAGGTTAGGCTTGCCAAGTCCCCCCGGGGGGTGGGTAAACCCCCGCCAGAGAGGCCCGTTACCCGACACCAGCAAATCGGGCCCCAGGGGAACTCCACCCCCTTCTGGCACACATCCCCAGCGTGATGATATCACCCAGAGGTGACATCATCATGCTGGCCACGTTGGGGGCGGGACACTCTATGATTTGAGGGAAAACTCTATGGTTTTCCCTTGAATCCTAGTGGCCCCGCCCCCAACGTGCCAACGCGATGATGTCACTTCCAGGTGGTGTCATTGCGGCGGCACGCACACTTTGTGCACATGCATGGACTCCCGGGACGGCGCGGGACTCCCCCGCGGTAGGTAATTTTGGACTTGGCAACCCTAGTTTAGGTGTTAGGTGGACTCAGGGCTCTTTGTTACTCTGTCTCTCTGCTTTGGCCCCCCTCCAATCACTGGTGTCAGAGTCCTTCTCTCCAAAGGGTCTTAGCAACTTCTGGTCTCTCTGGGCAGTGCTAACAACCCTTTTGCCTTTGCGGAGAGCCCCAGGAACAGATCAGGGGAAGGAGACTCCAAGATCCCTGGTGATGCCTTGCTAGGGCCAAGGTCCAGTGGCCTGACAGGATGGGTTTGGGGCCTGTGGTACACAGGGAGTGGGGGACTTCTTCCTCCCATGATGAGCTATCTTCACACCCACTTTAACCCTCACAGCACACAGGGATGTTCACACTCAGAAGAAGTGGGAGGGTGTAAATATGGGATACCTTTTTCGGGGGGGTCTGTAACTGGGGTGCTCGTCAAGCTGTCATGGGTTACTCTAAAAAGCCCCTGTCAGAAGTCTTGTCATGTCTGCCTTTCTGTCCTTCCAAATCTGCCTTTGGAGAATTGTGGGTGGCCAGCCAGCCTGACAGGTATTTCCTGTGCAGAGAAGAATACATTGTGGCATTTTAGCCCAGGGGGGGCTGTGAGAGTTGTGGGCACTGAGCACACTTCCCTTGCTTGTCTGGTGAGGCTGGAGTGTCCACCAAACTGTTGTGGGGTTACTTTGGGGAGCCCCTATTGGATGTCTGCCTTTCTGTTGTTGCATCACTAATCACTTTAAATGGAAAACTCCGATTGCCGCTGGTCTGGTGGGGCTGAGGTGCACAAAAGCTGTTGTGGGATTACTTTGGGGTCTGGAGGATGTCTGCCTTTCTGTCATTCAGAACCTGCCTTTAGAGACTGGGGGGGGCTGCAAGTGTAGAGGGGATGCTTGCCGTGCTTCCAGTGTCTGGCTGGGGGGGGTCTGCCTAGGTGAAGTTTCCCTGTGAGTTTGGTGTCACTGGCTTGTTCCTGGGCCATTCCATAGACTCCTGTAACTGCACCTGTCTTTTCCAGAGAAAGCACTGGGAAGACATTGTTGGGGGGTCCGTAACTGGGACCCCAGAAATGTAATCCACCCCCAACTTTAAAAGATTGTAGAGGAGCAGGCAGAAGGGTGAGGTTCCCTGTGGGTTTGTTGTGTGTAGCTTGCAGGGGGTTCATTCTGTAAACCTTTGAACCTGTGCCTGACATTTCCCCCAAAAGCACTTTCCTGGCTTGACCGTAGTCCTGTTGGGTTTGCAATGCCACAGTGGCACTGGTTCTGCTAGACTTGCAGAAATGCCCCCCCACCTTCAGTTTCTACTGCAGAGATTCTTGGGGATGTTGATTCTCTTCTGCTGGGCTTCTCTTGCCCTTGCTTTTTTGCTGATTTGGTGGAGGATAGAGACCCTTTCTTGGGGGAGCTGTAACTTGGACCCTGTAAATCCAATCATCCATCACCAAACTTGATGTGCAGGTAGAGGAGAGTCAGCTAGAAATCTGCTATGAGTTTGGTGTCTCTAGATTGCACAGGGTCAGTTCTATACACTCCTGAACCTCCTGGACCTGCACCTGTGCTTCACCAAAAAGCACTTTCCTGGAGGCACCTTCTTGGAGGGGCATAACTCAGACCCCATAAATTCAACCCTCACCATCTTGGAGGGCAGGTAGAGGAGAGTCAGCCAGAGATCCCCTGTGAATTTGGTGTCTCTATCATGCGGGGGGGGGGCATTCTACCACTTCATGAACCTCACAACCCAAACAGGTTTTTCTAGCATCAAAAAGTTGATGACGGTCCATGGTTCGCGAACCGTGCACACCATGAACCTTGAACCAATACAAAACACATCTTCCCAGTTCGTGCCCATCCCTAATAACATCTGATCTGCCCGAATTTACTACGGGGCCGTCTCACACAAAAGTAAAATAGCAAAAGTTAATCTCTGTTTCATTGCTGTGCTTGGATCATTACTGACAGTGGCCTACATGGCAAATGTCTTCAGACAGTGCAAAAATCTAATCACGTGTGTTCCACTTTTTTATTATTATTCTGGACATGAAGCTGAACTTTCACTTGTTTCATAGTTTTATAGAGCTTGCTTGGCAAAATGTACAATTAGCAAGGTTTATCAAAATGAAGCCTCTGAACAGACCACTGCACAGACATTGCAAGTTAATGGTGTGTGAAGCACTGGCACAATCAGTACTGACTGTGCTGATGTCTCAAGGGTTAGCAGCTTCTACAAGGAATGCAAAGTCAAGGGAACTTTTTTTGGAGGTGGGCCCTGGGGCACTGATGGCAATGCAGGCTGCATTTGCATCTACAGCAAAGTGCTATCCTAGCTCTTTCTGCAGAGTGTGTGCCCCCTTTCCTCTTCTCCTCACTCCCACACACATATAAGGCTGCACTCAGACACCATAACAAAGCTGTTGGTGAGTGATGGCTTTCTATGTTCACACTTCCTCCTTTAGGGTTGCCAAGTCCAACTGAGGAAATATCTGAGGATTTTGGGGGTGGAGCCAGGAGAAAGGATATGACATCACATTTGTGATATCACATCCTGTGATGCCACTTCCAGGTCAAAGGTCAAGTGATGTCACTTCCCTACCAACTGGGGCGCTCTAGCCTTCGTCTCTATGGCTGCTGCTAGAGTGACCCCCGCCGGCCAATTCTTAAAAGGGGGGGTGGGGGATCTGTACAGGATTTAGCCCACCAAGGCCAGTCCAGGTATGGGAGGGAATCCTGTACTTTTCAGTACATTAAACAACAAGCCAGGAGACAGTCTGTACCAGCCACCAGAACCTCTTTTCACTAGTCCCTGCCTTTCCTAAGGGAGAGATTCCAACCCTTAGTTAGCATCTGGGATTTAACACAGTAGCAACTCTAGCTCAGAGATGCACACTCTTACCAAGGTAGCATATGTGGTCAGGGTTAGGCACATGACATTCATCATTTTATAATCCTCCTCTATCTTTTGATCTGGTGGGTGATAAACTCCCAGTGTTAAATTTCCTTTTGGCCCCCCTATTTCAACCCATAGAACTTAAGAAGTGAATCCAATTCTCTTAGGTCCCTGCCACACGGCAGGGAATTAGGTGCTAGTACCGCGGCTAAAGTGAGCCGCGGCAAAGTTGGGACGGCGCGGCGG
>NW_015174876.1:198235-222038 GCF_001447785.1 Gekko japonicus | reverse complement strand
GTGGGATCGTGCCGGTTTGCTCCGCCCCTGTTCCGTCCCGCTTCCGGACCAAATGGGCTCGTATGAACAGGGCCTTAGCCTCTCAATCTTTCTGGACTTTATACCCTCTCTGACATACAGAGCCACCCCACCTCCAACCCTTCCCCCCCATCCTTCAGGATATAAGCATGCTTTTCTTGTTTATACATTCTAAGTTTTCCTGGATCTTGTAGACTGCTTCTCCTATTAATAAATATTTTATAGTTTATCACCACACAGCAACCCCAAGCAGCTGTAAATGTTAATTACAATACATTAGAATTCTAGTTGTAAAAGAGGTGAGGATGGCAATAACCATCCTTGGGAAACTGCCCAAGAAACTGGGCCCATATGGGAGGTGCAGGGGTAGATCCTCCATCCAATATGATCCCCGGGCCCCTCAGTCCACCCACCCCCCTCACATGGAGGACACAGATAATGAAGGGAGGGGCATGGCCTCATTCTCCCTTTGAGTTGTTGCTCCTATCCCACTCAGGGAGAGAAGCTAACCAGAGGCAATCCTCCTCACTATCTGGCAGCAGAAGTCTAAGTACCTCACAGTGGCCCTGACACTCCACCCACCAATCCCAAGCCTCCTGAGGACTCTGGTGATGTTGCTGACCTGGCTGACACATTGGGCTGGCTCTACATTGTCCTGATTCTCTGGCCACACACTCCACCAGATAGGAGAGTCGCTCCGTGTTCTTGGTCCCAGCTGGCTGCGAATGTCCTGCAGGCGTGTGTCCCTGCCAGCCAGCTGAGCAGTGGTGGGACCAAAGCCAGAGGCAGGTACCTGTTCAATCTCCAGACAGCCCTACATCCATGAAGGCCCTGCAGTAGTCAACCTCACCTATTGGTGGTGCACAGCAGCATCAGTCAGATATGCTTGGCCCAGCTAGTTAGGAATAACTGGCAAGTCTGTGGCAAGCCAAATGCAAGTGTATCATTTGATCTACCCAATGGCTCCTCTATGGTTTTGTAACTTTACCAAGACTATCCCTTCATAACATCGAAAGCTTGGATTTGGCTCCTGTTTTGTTCACTCATTTCTTATTTATATCCTACTTTTCTCCCTCGTGGGGACCCAAAGCAGCTTATCACAACTCTATCTTCACAATAATAATCTTGTCAGGCAGCTTAGGCTGAGAGAGTGGGACGGACCCAGGTCACCCATGAGCTTTCATGGCACAGCAGGGATTCGAACTCTGATGTTCCAGATCCTACCTAGTCTGACTGTCTAACCAGTATAACTACACCAGCTATCCCACTGCATCTCACCAGTGATTCCTTAAGAATACAGGCTTGGGTTCTATCCGGCTTCAGGCTTCCACTGCTGACCATCAGGAACAGCAGATTTTCACAAGGTGGTATGAACAAACTGACCTAATAATCCATATTAAGTCAAACACTTTTGCTAACTTGTGCAGTAACACACTAAGGACAAAATAAGGCAACAGGCACTAATAATTGTCTATGGGCTCTTTTCCCAAACCTTGAAACAGTTCGCGGAGACACATCCTGCAGCCATTTGAGCGGGAACCAAATGAAGTATGAGTCATGGGAAGATGCAAAGAAGTGTCACAAATGCTGACATTAAATAACAAAGAGAAATGAGAAATAATTTTGAACAAGAGCAGCTGAACAAGCAACAGATTGTCAAGTCCAGCAAACACTGGGAAAGGGAGATAATGGAACAGGGCAAACATTTGTGGGGAGACTTAATGAAGTCAGAAAACAGAGAAAAATAAATAAATGCTGAAATAATAGTTAAATCTCAGAAGAAAAGCTATGGAACCAGTCAAGCCTTGAAAAGCTGCTAAATGATGAGGCACACAGCAGTCCAAGAGGACATGGAAAGAATCAGAAAACTGTGAATAAGGGACTCTCCTAGCAATGTAGAATAATCTTTTGAACAGCATGACCTCTCTTGCCTTGAGATATCATGTTTATCTTGTGGCAAAGCCATGGCCACCTCCAGGTTGCACTGATGTTGCCAAACATTTCAGAACTTCAGACATCCATGAGGTGCTGAGTTTCAATTGCTGCTGTTATGGGGAGGGGAATTTCTTTTTTCTGAAACTCACATTTTAGATATAGCCGTTGATTCCTCTTATTCTCTTTTTGAGGCATTTTTCTTTCATTTTCCTTTGTAGAGAAATCAATGTTCTCTTTTGTAATTTCAGACCTTGCAGTATGTTATGCACCACAGAGTGGTGCTGTATCATGGGGACTTGAACTTTGGGGAAGACATTGCCTGCCTCTGAGCATCTACAGAGTGAAATTCTGAGATTTTGCAGAACTTCCTTGTCCACCCCTCCTCCCTTTGAATTTATCTTTGATCAACATGGAATTGATTAAAAACAGGCTACAAATTCCTAAAAAGAGGAGAAAAATCAGACTGTTGGATTTTAGGGAGAAATTGGGTAAAGCAGGAATTGAGAATTTCTCAACAATGCTAGTTGACTGGAGTGGGTCATAAGGACCATATCACTTCAGTCTTGTTCCGTCTACATTAGCTCTCAACTTGCTTCCAGGCTCTATTCAGGGTGCTGGTATAAACCTTTAAACCCCTATATGGCTTAGGGTCAGCATACCTTAAGGACCACCTTCTCCCGGATGAACCCAACTGTCTACTCTGGTCATTTTTGGAAGCCCTGCTTCAGAGGCAACCCAAGGAAGGACCTTTTTAGTCATGGTGCCAAAATTTTGGAACTCCATCCCCAGGGAGATTCATCTGTCTGCTTCTATCATTGACTTTCACCAGCAACTAAAGACTTCGTTGGCTTGTTTGACATATCCCCAATAACTGTCATTGGCCCTCCTCCCTGGTTTTGGTTTTATGTGTGTTTTATTGACTTATTTCATGTATACTTTATTTTACATACCGTTTTGATGTTGAAATATTTCTAACATGTTGATGTTTGCCACCTTGGGGACCCTATTTGGGTGGAAAGGCAGAACAGAAATATTTTAAATAAGTCATAGTTCCAGCCATGAACTGAGCCATAGAGGGAGCTCAACAGAGGATGCTGCTGCTGGCCTGCTCTCCTGCAGGTGAATGAACATAAGAACATAAGAACATAAGAGATGCCAATGTTGGATCAGGCCAAAGGCCCATCCAGTCCAACACTCTGTATCCCACAGTGGCCAGAAATACCAGGTGCCATCAGGAGGTCCACCAGTGGGGCCAGGAGACTAGAAGCCCTCTCACTGTTCCCCCCCCCCGCAAGCACCAAGAATACAGAGCATCACTTGCCCCAGACTGAGAGTTTCTACCTATACCTTGTGGCTAATAGCCAGTGATGGACCTCTGCTCCGTATGTTCATCCAATCCCCTTGTGAAGCTGTCCATGCTTGTAGCTGCCACCACCTCCTGTGGCAGTGAATTCCACAAGTGAATCAGTCTTTGGGTGAAGAAGGACTTCCTTTTATCTGTTCTAACCCGACCGCTCAGCAATTTCATGGAGTGCCCACGAGTTCTTGTATTGTGAGAAAGGGAGAAAAGTACCTCTTTCTCTACCTGCTCTTTCCCATGCATAATCTTATAAACCTCAATCATGTCACCCCTCAGTCGTCGTTTCTCCAAGCTAAAGAGCCCTAAGCGCCTTAACCTTTCCTCATAGGGAAAGTGTTCCAACCCTTTTATCATTCGAGTTGCCCTTTTCTGCACTTTTTCCAAAGCTATAATATCCTTTTTAAGGTGTGGTGACCAGAATTGCACACAGTATTCCAGATGAGGTCGCACCATTGATTTATATAGGGGCATTATGATATTGGCTGATCTGTTTACAATACCCTTCCTAATAATCCCCAGCATAGCATTGGCCTTCTTTATTGCAGTCACACACTGTCTCGACATTTTCAGTGAGTTATCTACTACAACTCCAAGATCTCTCTCTTGATCAGTCTCTGCCAGTTCAGACCCCATCAACGTGTATTTATATTTAGGATTTTTGGCTCCAATGTGCATCACCTTGCACTTGGCCACATTGAACCCCATTTGCCATGTTGACGCCCACTCGCCCATCTTTGACAGATCCCTTTGGAGTGCCTCACAATCCTCACTGGTTTTCACCACCCGGAACAACTTCATATCATCTTCAAATTTAGCCACTTCACTCCTTACTCCCAACTCCAAATCATTAATGAACAAGTTAAAAAGCAGTGGACCAAGTACTGATCCCTGCGCTACCCCACTGCTTACCCCCCTCCACTGAGAGAATTGCCCATTTATACTCACTCTCTGTTTTCTATTAATTAGCCAGTTTTTGATCCATAAAAGGACTTGTCCTTTTATCCCATGATTTTTGAGCTTACTTAGGAGCCTTTGATGAGGATGCCATCACTGCAGAATGCCATCACTGCAGATGGCCAACTAGTGGTATTGCAGAGAGCCAATATGGCCTCTGGTCTGACTCCAGCTTGGCTCCTCCATTTGAACAGACAGCTGATCTCCGTTTGCCCATCCCTGCTCATCAGTTTCGTGGCCCACCCTGCCTGCTGATTGCCGTCTTTGACAATAATCTAATCATTTCATTAGCTATGAGAACTGTGGGGTTTTTTTTACTGCTGCAGAGAAACTTTGGCTGTGTTTGTATTACATGTGCATGAATGGTTTTCTTTGGACTACAGCCATTGTGCTGATTTCCCACAAAGAATATTTTGTTTGCAGGATTGTGAAATACAGTCTGTGCAACTACACTATTTGTCTTAGCTCAGGAAGGATGGCTCCAGAGCAAGCTAATTTATGCAGTATCCAAATCACTTGCTCACAACTTTAATGCCAGCAGCTCACAAAGTAGAATATTTGCCCACAAGACTCCACAGCTTAGAGGGAACATTGCTCACAGGGTGTCTGTTGTGGGGAGGGGGAGGGAAAGGAGTTTGTAAGCCGCTCTGAGACACCTTTGGGTCGTGAAGGGCGGGGTACAAATCCAATCTCTTCTTCTTCTTCTTGTTCCCAACCTGGAGCAGGCAACCTTACAGAAAGGAAACGTTTGCACCATGCAACAACTGGGCAGCCAAGTGCCCTCTGCCTTTCCTGCAGTCTGCAACCTTTCAGTGGTGCAAAGGGAAACGGGGAGCTTCCCTTTCTCCCTCTCCCGACCCTCCCGGTCCCGCGTCTGCAACCCGCTTACGTGCAAACTCACCCCGGGATTCGGCTTAGGGCGCGAGCTCACCAGGGACCCAGACGCGCACCGTCACCTAGCAACCGGACACCCGCGCCCCCGCGCACACCCCCTTGCCTCGCGTTGCGTCACAACGGCTTCGCCAATGGCATGGGTGCGGGCGGCTAGGATGTTCCCGATTGGCTGTATACGCTCGTCTTTGTGGTCTGTCCTCCAATAGGCTTTCCGACGAGGCCCCCTTTCTTCTTGGACTTGGACTGAAGCGCAAACGCTGCGGATATAGTAGGGTTTACTTCTGAGCAGTGTTCCCTCTAAGTTGAGTTAGTGTGAACTAGCTCACAGTTTTTTAGCCTCCAGCTCACACATTTTTGTCTTAGCTCAGGAAGGATGGCTCCAGAGCAAATGAATTTATGCAGTAGCCAAATCGTTCACTCACAGCTTTAATGCCAGTAGCTCACAAAGTAGAATTTTTGCTCACAAGACTCCACAGCTTAGAGGGAGCATTGCCTGTGAGGCAGGTGGGGCTGAGAGAGTTCTGAGGTCGCCCAGCAGGCTCCATGTGGAGGTGTGGGAAATCAAATCCGGTTCTCCAGATTACAGTCCACTGCTCTTTACCACTACACCACATCGACTCGCCAGGTCTGAAAGTATTTTTAAAAAATTTAAAATGCAGGCACCTAAATACCATGAAAGCCATACTCTCAAACATGCCAAATGACATGGCCCATACTCTGTTAGGTGGGAAACAAGCCCCTGTTGAATTCTGACTGAAATATATCAGGCAGCTGAGTGTAGGCTGCTGAGGAATGCTTGTCTTGCTGTTTATAGCTTGTGAGCTGCCTTGAACACGTTTTTGTAGAAAGGCAGGATATAAATTTCATGAACAACTAAGAGTCTTGGCAGAAAGGAGAAATAGAGTCTGATAACACACTAGAACTAAGGTCATTAGAGAGGAAGCTCTGGTATGAGGGGCTAAGCAAGTATCATGCAGGAGGGCTGAGACATATATAGGGAGATCAACCAGCGAGAGGGGGGCAAACAAGCAAGCGGGAGGGCTAGGCACCTCTCAAGAGTTGGGGGTATCTAGATCACTGAGTCCTGGCTAATCCTGCTGTGTATATTTCACATATGTGCCACCATCCCCAATACTTTTGCCACTGGGAAAAACGGAGACATGAACACACACAAATAAGGGACATCTTGGAGGGCGCTGCAGGAACATGTGGGGCGTGCTCGCTGGGTCTGACAGCTGCGGAGGGGGAGGAGGCGGTGGCGGCGGTAGCAAAAGGGTGGCTGGCTCCAGAGGTCTCCAGGCCTCACCAGGAGGTTGGCATCTGTGCCACAAGGCAGCCTCGCCTAGGGCGCAGAAAGACCACGAGCCGGCCCTGTCTACATTCCTTTACTAGACAGACACTGGTGTGCTAGTAATCAATTTTCCAAACCAATCAAGAGATAGGATGAGAGGAGTCCAGCAGAAGGTTAGCACCAGTTCTGGATATTGTCCGTTCCTCTCCAGGGCAACTTGAATCTCCAGTCAAACAAACCTCCTTTTCGCATCTGCTGAGGATAAATCTTGTAGCCAAAATAAATCTTGGCTACTATGCCCAGGGACCAACATTATTTCTCTGGGCCCTATGTGCAGTTATAACCTGCTCCCTTCTCACTATCATATTTTTAATGCAAACTCATTACAGATTTTTTTTCCTGAAATGAGATAAATTCCCATGTCATGGTGATGGTCTATGAGGTGGGGGTGGGGCTCACTGCTGGTAGAACATCTGCCTTGCAAGCAGCAGGACCCAGGTTCAATCCCCAACACCTCCAGTTAAAAGAATCCAGTAAGATTTAATGTAAAAGTCCTGAAACCCTGGAGAGCTATTGCCAGTCTGAGTAGACAATGCTGACCTTTATAGACCAATATCCTGACTCGTATAAGGCAAGTTCATTCCAAGGCCAAAGCCCCACCCAGCTAGAGCCTCAGTTAAGATGTATCCATTTTTCCTTCTCTTCTGTGTTTCAGTTCTGATTATGCCATTTAACTTGATATGTGAACAAGCTGGAATGAAAGCTTGGTGCACATTGCTGGAGCTGACCTTTGACAGATGAAATGCTGTAGCTGCAAACGAAAGCTGTACCTCGGACAAAATAATAAGAAACTAATGGATTTAAAACACGAGCTCAAAATTTTGAAAGGGGCGCTGAAATTATGGAAACAAGCATGACCCCCTGCCATAAATTCAGCCAGACTTCCAAGAAAGAATGAAAAGAGGCAAGTCAAAAGGAATAACATTCAGCTACATCTACAAATCCTAAATCACAGGCACTTTATGGAGCCATAATAGATTTTTCTAACAAATAGTAGCATTTCAAAGAGGATCTACAGAACCAACACTGAAACAGCGCGGTATGACATATTATCCAAAGCTTAAACTAATTACAACATGCAAAGCCTGGGGAAAGACATTGATGATGGGAAACAAAATATTTTATATCGAAATCTGGAACAATAGGCACAATGCCAACCTTAGTCAATATTTTATGTCAATACAGTGGATGTTAGCATTGTAAATCACTGTGTAGGAATGTAATGCTGTAAAAAAATAGCTAAAATGAAAATCTGACTACAGCTAGAGAAGCCATGGCTCCTGTTTTTCCAAACAATAGCATTTCTCAAGAGAATTAAATGGCCTGCTGTTGAGACAGCAGCCAGAATAACCTGAGCTTATCAGACCTTGAAAGCTAAATACGGTCGGTCATGGTTAGTATTTGGATGGAAGACCACCAAGGAAGTCCAGGGTTGCTATGCAGAGGAAGGCAATGGCAAACCACTACTGCTCATCTCTTGCCTTGAAACCCCAATGAGGGATCACCATAAGTCAGCTGTGACTTAATAGCACTTTATTATCAAACCCTGACCTGATAGCCATGGCTAGCCTGACCTCATCAGATCTCAGATGCTAAGCAGAGTCAGGCCTAAGTACTTGAATGGGAAACCACCAAGGAAGTCTTAGGTTGCTACACAGAGGCAGGCAATGGCCAACCACCCCTGAACACCTCTAGCCTTAAAAACTATACAGGGTTGCCGTACGTTAGCTGTGACTTGATGGCAAAAAAAAACCCAACTGTAGAGATTGGATCTTGTACTATTGGTTTCTTATGGTACAACCTCCCCAGGAGGTGCGCATGGCACCCTCACTTTTTAGGAGGCAGCTGAAGACAGTTTTATTCAGGGCTGCATTTCATTACAGCAGTCCTAAGCTATGATTCTCTGTAATCTTAGTTTTCTATTTAAATTATTGCAGGTTTCTTAGGGGAAAGGACTAGTGTGATGGCAGGTGAGCTGAATAATTGATATAGGGGGAAGGGAGGGGCTGTAGCTCAGTGGTAAAACATCTCCTTGTCATGCAGAAGTTCCCAGGTTCAGTCCCTGGCATCTCCAGTTAAGGAGCAGGTATCAGGTGATACGAAAGACCCTGAAACCCTGCAGAGTCATTGACTGTCTGAGTAGGCAATACTGCCCTTGATGGGCCGAGGGTCTGAGTCAGTATAGGGCCGTTTTGTGTGTGTGTTGTGATCACATAAGGAGGCCATAATTAGAGTATAACCAAATATGCAGGTCACAGCAGCTCTACCCATTGAACATTGTGGACACTTAAATAAAAAATCTTTCCAGCATCACAGACTCTAGAAATTCAGTTTCTTTAAAAATGAAGAATGAGGTTCTAAGGATTTCTTCTCATCATATCAAATAAAATCATTAGAGTAAAAAAGCAAGTGACTTGTTGAATTCACTGCCACAGGACATAGTAATGGCTACTACTCTTGTTGGTTTTAAAGCAGGGTTGTACAGATGAATAGAGGTTGTGGTCACACATGTGAGATAAACCGGGGGTGGGGGGAGAAGAGAGGCTATTTCCTCTGGAGGAATTTGACCCGCAGTTCTGCGATCACACAGCCCGCCACCAATGTTCCCGCTAAGCTGTGGAGTCCTGTGAGCAAAAATTCTACTTTGTGAGCAACTGGCATTAAAATTGTGAGCTAGCGATTTGGCTACTGCATGAATTGGTTTGCTCTGGAGCCCTCCTTCCTGAGTGAAGACAAAAATATGTGAGCCAGAGGCTAAAAAAACTCTGAGTTAGCTCACACTAACTCAGCTTAGAGGGAACACTGCCCGCCACTGCGCGATCAGACGCAACCGTGGGCAAGTCGGGGTTTTTTTTGTTTGCTGTTTGTTTCTGATGCACTTAAATGAGGAATCGATGAATCGCATCTCCGCACTGAGGTCTCCCGATGGAGTTTGCAATTATGCGCATACTGAGAAGGAGTGGGAAACAAGGACACGGAGTTGGGAAGGCCTGATCAGACCATCCTGATGCCATGAGAGAGCGCTGGAGTGATAAGAAATGGGAAGGTCCATTCATGGCCCGTCGCAACCTGTTTACTACCGGATTTTCCCCGGTGTCTTTTAATTCCGCTTCTGTGGCAGAGCAGAACAGGTTGCCGATGGCTGCAGGGCGCTCCCCAGATGTTGTTGTCTGACTGCGCCCTTTAAATCTGCCCGGCATTCACGCCTATGGCAGGTCTAATTGTGCGTATGGTCGCAGCTCCATCACTGGCTATTAGCCAAAATGACTAAATGAAACAGTCATTGTGGCTGTCCAAGCAGTCTCGTGGGGTATTGGGAGGCTCCTAACGACCCAGCTGCTTGTGCTGTCAAAAGGTGGCAGTGGACACAGAGGAGGAAGCTGGTGGGTGGCGGAGGTAGCAGAGAACGATGGTGAGAGTGGTGTCCTGTGGACAGAAGGGTGTTCCAAGGCAGCCCACAAGCCAGCAGAACCACAGAGAAGAAGCTAGTGAAGAGCAGGCAGTAGGCAACAGGAGGAAAACCAAGGAAGGGCCCCAAGCCATGGCACTGAGGAGACAGGGCCAAGAGGGGCATGCAGCCTGAAGGCAGCCCTGGGGCAAAGAACTTGCTTGACAAAACAGGGCAGCACTGGGACAGAGAAGGCACAGAGGTGTGAGGGGAGCACCAAAGGTGAGTGGCACTTTGAACAGAGAGCGGCACCACAGTAACAACACCCCACAGGCCAAGAAGGAACCCCAGAGACCCAGTTATGGTCAAGTAACCAGCCCCCCCCCCAGTCTGAGACCACAGGTGTTGGTGACAGCTGTATTTGGAAGCAGAAACCTACTGAATGCCAATTCTGAATACAGTAAACAGGATAGGCCTTGTCTTAAAAGGCTGCTTTACTGAATCTATATATCTAATTCCCAAGGCGCCCCCTGCGTGCGGATATCTAAATCCGCACATCGGGGGCACCTGGGGGACTGGAAGAATTTCCTGTGCATGTGGGGCAATGCCCAGGTGTGCAGAAAAATCTGAAAACTGTAAAAAAAATATAGTTAAATCCCCCCAAAAAGTAAAAGAACAGCTTCGCCGCCACCACCAGGGAGGGGGAAGGGGAGAAGGCTTGGCCGGCCGGCGGCTGTAAGCCACTCAGCCCTCGCTGCCGCCTGTTGTGGGAGAAAGTTTGGCAGGCCAGCGAGGCCTTGCCACTGCCAGGGAGGGGGGAGGGGGAGAAAGTTTGGAAGGCTGGCAAGGCCTCGCCGGGGGAGGGGGAAAGTTTGGAGGGCCAGCGAGGCCTCGCCACTGCTGGGGGAGGGGAGGAAGTTCAGCGGGCCAGCGAGACCTCACTGCCGCTGCTGAGGGGGGAGGGGGGAGGGAGAAAACTTGGTGGGCCGGTGAAGCCTCGCTGCTGCTGCCACTGCCAGGGGAGGAGGTGAGTATAAATGGGCAGTTCTCTCAGTGGAGGGGGGTAAGCAGTGGGGTACCGCAGGGATCAGTACTTGGTCCACTGCTTTTTAACTTGTTCATTAATGATTTGGAGTTGGGAGTAAGCAGTGAAGTGGCTAAATTTGCGGATAATACGAAGTTGTGCAGGGTGGTGAAAACCAGTGAGGATTGTGAGGCACTCCAAAGGGATCTGTCAAAGATGGGCGAGTGGGCGTCAACATGGCAAATGGGCTTCAATGTGGCCAAGTGCAAGGTGATGCACATTGGAGCCAAAAATCCTAAATATAAATACACGTTGATGGGGTCTGAACTGGCAAGAGACTGATCAAGAGAGAGATCTTGGAGTTGTAGTAGATAACTCACTGAAAATGTCGAGACAGTGTGTGACTGCAATAAAAAGGGCCAATGCTATGCTGGGGACTATTAGGAAGGGTATTGAAAACAGATCAGCCAATATAATAATGCCCCTATATAAATCAATGGTGAGACCTCATTTGGAATACTGTGTGCAGTTCTGGGCACCACACCTTAAAAAAGATATTATAGCTTTGGAAAAAGTGCAGAAAAGGGCAACTCGAATGATAAAAGGGTTGGAACACTTTCCCTATGAGGAAAGGTTAAAGCGCTTAGGGCTCTTTAGCTTGGAGAAACGACGACTGAGGGGTGACATGATTGAGGTTTATAAGATTATGCATGGGAAAGAGCAGGTAGAGAAAGAGGTACTTTTCTCCCTTTCTCACAATACAAGAACTCGTGGGC
The DNA here is from genome assembly GCF_001447785.1 of Gekko japonicus. Taxonomy (NCBI): domain Eukaryota; kingdom Metazoa; phylum Chordata; class Lepidosauria; order Squamata; family Gekkonidae; genus Gekko; species Gekko japonicus. The sequence goes on along the minus strand of NW_015174876.1, from coordinate 210,338 downwards.
ACTCCATGAAACTGCAGAGCGGTCGGGTTAGAACGGATAAAAGGAAGTACTTCTTCACCCAAAGAGTGATTAACACTTGGAATTCACTGCCACAGGAAGTGGTGGCGGCTAGAAGCATGGACAGCTTCAAAAGGGAATTAGATAAGCATATGGAGCAGAGGTCCATCACTGGCTATTAGCCACAAGGTATAGATAGGGGCTCTGGGGCAAGTGATGCCCTGTCTTCTTGGTGCTTGGGGGAGGTCAACAGTGGGAGGGCTTCTAATGTCCTGGCCCCACTGGTGGACCTCCTGATGGCACTGGTATTTCTGGCCACTGTGTGATACAGAGTGTTGGACTGGATGGGCCTTGGGCGTGATCCAACATTGGCATCTCTTATGTTCTTATGAGGGAGGGAGAAAGTTCGGCAGGCCAAGAAGGCCTCACCGCTGCTGCCGCCGCTAGGGAAGCAGGGAAGCTTGGAGGAATGTGGGTCTCGTCGTGGGTGCCGGGGACGGGGGGGGGGACACAGGGGAGAAGACTCACCTGTGGCTGTTTCCTTCTCCCGTGGAGCTTTCCCCCCCCCCCAAGTATCGCTGGTCCCCCTTCTTGTAAAGGGTATAATCTCAAATCTACTTAACACTGGGCTGGAGAACCAAAGAACACACCAGACACCATGTGATGTTCCCTTTTGCTTGCAAGTCAAGAATAGGAACCACGCAGGTTCCTGCTCTTAGGCACACACAGCAAAAAGAGTTGTTTTCAAAACAACATCAGTAGTTTCAGAACAAAGGAATTTATACATCCCACAGTTCTAACTGGCAAATAGAACTAACCAACAATAAACGAATAGACACAAATATCAGAGGGGGGAAGCAGATTGTTCCATTGTAATACATAAAATAAATATACCACACTGAAAGCATCTGGTTGGCCACTGTATGGAAAAAGATGCTGGACTTAGTGAGGCACTGGTCTGATCCAGTATGGCTGCTCTTACATTCTTAAATTCTAATCTACCCAACTGCCTCTGATGTTCAATTTATCACTTTATTGTACAGTCAACTGACTTTGTTGAGCTACATAATTAATAAATTTGTTATTGAGTCATGTACAAATATTATAAATGAACAATATCCCTCCACCAGATACTTGCTGTTTGTCCCACTTGACAATGGCAAGGGCATGAGCATTCTTAGGGGTGACCCCTGTCCCACAGAAAAGCTTTGCCTGAGGAGGTATGTAGTGATGGCCTCAGGGCTTATAAAGCAGAGCTATTTTACAGGACTTTGGAATGAGCACCCAGATTGCATTATTTCATTGGGCTTAGAGCTATTTGAGGCTGGCCACACTGTGATCTTATTCAAAGTGATTCCAGGTCCCCGGGAGGTAAAGCTTGCTGCAACCAGGGCCAGATCCTTCTCAGTGGCGGCCCCTACCTGGTGGAACGAGCTCCCGGAGGAGATCAGAGCCCTGTGGGATCTTATGCAGCTCCGCAGGGCCTGCAAGATGGAGCTCTTCCGCCAGGCTTTTGCATAAGGGCCGCCGCTGCCACCACCACCAACGGTGGCAATACCATCGTGATTCGGGATTGCCCTGGGAAGCTCAGCCATAAGTTGTGTGGCATTGACAATGTGGAAGTGGCATGAATGATCTACTGGACAGTGGTACCCCAATGGGGCTGACTTGAAGATGCCATCATAACCACTCAAGACCATCTTGTCCACAGAAAGCACTTTATTACGGTTATTATTGTTGTTATTGATGATTTTATTGTCTTGTTGGGTTTTATGTATGGGCTCTTGCCCCTTGTAAGCCGCCCTGAGCTCGCTTGCGGGGAGAGGGGGGGTAAAAATGCCTAAATAAAATAAATAAAATAAAATAAAGTGTGCATTTCCCACCCACCCCAATTCTACTGGTTATTGCATTGGCTTTTTTGTTGTCTGATATTAATTTCATTAGGAAATGTATACCATTAGGCTGTAACATATTTATCTCCATCCAGTTAGGATACAATTTTCATCAGGGCTTGTACTACTTGCCCAAGAGATCTTTTCAATCAAATTTCAGGCAAACAAGACAAAAGGTCCCAGTTTTAGGGGGAAATTCACATTATTACTAACTGCACAGGCACAGAAATGTGTTTATAACCACAAGAAAGGCAGGCAGAGTTACCTAGCAGGCATGTAGGCTTACACTCGTCACCCTCCAAAAAGCAGGCAGAGTTACAGAGGAGTGTGAGACCCACCCCTGACCCACTGGTGTTACACACAATTCCCCACATCTTGCTTATTTTCAGACAGTGAACTTGAGTGGAAATAGTAGTACTTGGTAGAAATCCCTTAAAATATGTGTGCACTTCAACATGTGATGCTCAGAGATAGGTACTCAGGATACAAGAATTCCATATGTGTATGCACTGGGGTTGTCAACCTCAAGGTAGGCCTGAAGAGATCAAGTCCCCTGAAGAAAATAGCTGCTTTGGAAGGTGGACTCTGTGGTGTTATAGTCCCCTGAGCTCCCTCACTTCCCCAAACCCCGTGCTCCCCAGGCCCCACCCCCAAATCTCAAAGAATTTCCCAACCCAGAGTTGGCAGTTCTAGTATTCACTGCAAATGACTTCACTAAATTGCAGGATAACAAATATTAACAGACCTACAAACACAGTCCAGAATAACTACACAGACTTACTAGAATTTACACTGAAGAGAAAGAAAACATGATCTCACACACTATACTAGGGATGGAAAACACCGGGGGGGAGAGATGGTTATTTTAAGATCTGGATATCAGGGAGTCAAGAAATATCAGTATATCTGGTTATCTTGGTCCAAAATACTGGTTTACTATTCAGATTGTGGGGGGGGAGGTTGGGTTTCCCCCCCAAAATTAATTGGTTCCATTATTTCCTATAGGGAATCTTTCCAGCAAGCTGTAAGGATTGGGGTTTTTTAAAGCTAATAGCATCAAAATTACAGTAGAGTTGCTGGTGCCTATCCACTAAGTAATCCCCAAGTTTCAAGTGAATTGGGCCAAGAAGTCCAATTCTATGGGCCCATAAACAAGATGCCCCCAGCCATCCTCCATGGTTTCCTGTGGGGGGATTCCAGCTTTCTCCAGGGCACACAGTAACCAAACAGGAGCAAACTAAGCAACCACTGACCAGAAGCCTCTGACACCAAACTGAACAAATAAACCCAAAGAACCAATGCAGAACCAGGAAATCCCAGCAAAAGCACAGGACACTGTCAAATTAGAGAATCCATACCAATGTCCAACCAAAGAATCCTGCAAGTCAAATGGTTTTAACAAGAAACTTTGTTGCATAGCCAACAAATGTCAAAGAAGAATCCAATCCAATACTTAAACAGAGAATACACACCAGTGTTGAATCCAATAATCCAATGCAAACCAATTTGGGCAAAGAAAATAATGTTGCAACTTTGCAAGATGTATGGGACTAATTTCAAAGCTCAGAATCTAAGCCAAATCAATATGGCAAGCTGATACCGGTCCCTGGCGAGAAAACCCTCACAGAAACACAGAGCAAAATTCAAGAAACAAACAGTTCTGGGAGCCTTAAAACACTGTATCTCAATATTCTTAGTTACTCCCAAATATTTTTAGGATTTTTCAGGATCCATTTCCTGCTATCCTGGAAAGTCCCAGATACCATCCAGAAAAGCCAACATGTCTATAAAATACTGATATGTACTCCCAAGAAAGTGTTCTATCCCTTCCCAAGCCATTAATGATTAATGTGAAAAGTTCAATCGGGAAAAGCAGTCGCAAAATCTATACAGTTGCTCCTATTGGAGTGGAGTGCGGGAGATATTGTAAAGTGACAACTGAAGCACTGCCTCAGTTTCTTGGCAAGACCTATGCCTAATTAACCAATGGCTCATGCCGCATTGCTGCCAGGACAGCATCTGTTCAAATTAGATTGAACCACTTCTGTGGGGACTTTCATTTCTCAGCAGATAATCTTGTTCCATACTATTTATCATCTACATAATTTTCAGCGCCATAAATTCAGATCTGCTGCCATTATACTTTTTGGTGTGCTAGCAGCTCCTAAAATTTTTCCTAGAGATCTGGCAACACTGTGTTTTGTTTGTTTCAAGAGGACATCTTTGGGACATTGATTCCAAAAGGCCAGAGGTGATACATTCTACAGCTGTAACTGGAAACAGCTCTATAGATGCCAACAGAAGTTGTATATATTAACCCATTTAAACAAACAGAAAACGTGCCTTATCTTTATTGACTCAGGGCAAGAATGGTTGAGCACCTGCCAGGGCCAGGGCCCAGACTAGAAGCGGGCCGAGCTCCAACTGGAAATTTTCAGTCAATCTCCCATTTCCAAGTAAGGGAACGGGGCAGTTAGAAATGCCACTTAGTGGGAGGGCTCCGAGGGCTCCCACTGATCCTTCCTGGTGCCCACATCATGGCCTTAATGAGCATTAAGGGAAAACTGGGGCTTCCAGTTGATGGCAACACGCAGGCAGACATATCTCCTGGACGTCCCGGGGATGTAAACTGCACACCAGCATGTGGGAGGGAGTCCGACAGGTCGCGACCCCCCCGAGCCTTGGTAAAAGGCTCCCAGCCAGGGGGCTTTTGAGGGGCAACCTCTTCAATGGCTGAAAGCTGGAGAATTGAGGTGCCCCTCCGCCCTGAAAATCTGCTAGAGGGAGGTCTGCAGCATGCAAAGAATTTAATATACCAAAGATTTAAGGATATTGAAACACAAAACGACTATGCAGCCCTGCCTTCCTATTATAAGAGATTAAAGCAGGGACCAAGTTTAAATGCCGCATCTTACCTTGGACTTATAAAAAACCCTAACCATAGATGGGCATTTACTAGAGCACGGCTCGATGTGTTACCCTCAGCAGTACTTTATGGTAGATATACCCGGACTCCCATGCACCAGAGAATTTGCTCCTGTCTGTTAGAACAGGTGGAGTCGGCCACCCATATATTACTTCAGTGTCCTATGTATGATGAAGAGAGACAGCAGCTGTTGATACCCCTTCTCGCACGTTTTAAAATTGACTCTGTTTTTAAAGCACGTGAATTTCTGCGGACACAGCTTGGGGAACCAGAAGAGGGCAAAGAGGAGGAAAAAGAAAGCAAATCTGATGGCGAGTTGGGCTCGGGGTCTTCGGACGAAAACTCCCCCTCTGAAAAGGGGGTGGCTGCTCCCAAAAGCCCTTATAAACTGAGGATGAGAAAAGATAAGAATAAATAAGGGCTGAAGGACTCTGATTTGTGCCTGAAAAAATATTGAAATAACTTGGGGATGCTCTGGGAATTTCTTTAAACAGTTAAAGGGATGGTTAAACGATAATTAATCTATCATAACCAACTAAGTTCATTGTATTATTAGTAGCTTTTTGAAAATAGCATGGTGTTAAGCTGATGTATGATCTCCTACTCTTGGGTTTTTAGTTAGTTGTGGGTCTTTTTTCTTTATTCTCTAGATGTAGTTCCCTTTCCTATATTTTCTGTTGTAGTTTTGTAGTCTGGGGGGAAAAAACCAATAAAAACCTCCCCCCAGGGGGGATGGGGGAAAAAAGAGAGAGAAAACTGGGAGGGGAAATAGCACTGCACAAAGACACTTTTGGTTACAAAACAGGAACTGACATCACCACATTGTGGTGACACTCTAGGAATCCAACAAGTTTCTATGGTAAAAGCATAGAGATTGGTTGGATTACTAGGTTTTCACTGCAATGTGGTTATTTCACTTCCTATGTTTTGGGCTGAAAGTGATGTTGCATGTCATACAATGCCACTCCATCTCCCAGCCTCCCAATAACTCTTCCTTGGCTGGGTACCCTGGGGCACTTGTGGAAGCAAGAGGATAGTAAGCTGCTGCCTTCTCCTAGCCCATCCCTCCCATCTAGTTCATAGGCCCTTGCAAGATAGTGACTCTTTGGTTTTCCTTTTAGATTCACCAGCTCAAAGGGGTATTAGGTCACATTTCTACCAATATTATCTTCAGTTGTGAGGGAGAAGAGAATGGCAGTGGGGAAAAGGCTGTCACTGGGTGTGGGGAGAGTACAGTCACAATGGGGAGGGAATTACAATAGTGAGCCCATGATATTCTGTGTCTTAAGGGCCTGTGGAAACCTACAGCTGGCCCTGGCATGAGCACAGAAAAATAAACAGCTCTTGGTACTAAAAGTTAGAGTACCAACCTATTTTGAGCTCATCTTCAGAAGCAGGATCTATCAATTTTATTAAAATGTCATGTTGTAAGGAGAAATTTTATATAACAATTCACTCAAACAATGCAAATATCAATATACTATATTAAAAGCATTATTTAAAGGACTGCTATATATGAAGCTCCACTCATAAAAAGACAAAAATCTTATAAATGCACTCTCAAGAATTCCAGAGAACCATGCAAACTTTTAAAATTTCATCAAAATCAAGGCAACATCAAAATGCATTGATACAGCTCTGTACGACAATAAAATCAGCCTCATATTGAGGTTATATTATGCCAAATCCATAAAACAGTCAATTTGAAATAAAACCTATACATAGTATTCAGAAATCAACTAAATACATTCATAATAAAAAATAAACTAACTAGCATATCAATATCTACATCCACTCTTTACTGCATGAAAGCTTTTCATCAGACTTTGAACGTTCCCTACTTATTTCCTGTAATATTTTGTTTCTATTTTTGTCAGTCATTTCAATTCTACATTTCCATTATTAGTTTTATATAATGGGCTGTATGGCTTAGATTAGATGGAAGATTTCTGCCTGCCCAATAGTTCTTGCATAAGTGGAAGATCTAAAATTTGGGCCAAACTACACATTATATTTTTGGCAGTCTGGATCTGGGTTCTTCCAACCCAGCTCCTTTTCCCTGCAGTCAGACAGCAGTATTCAGGGAATGCCATTTTATAAATCAGAAGGAGCCATTGCTAGCACGGGGGCGGGGGTGCTCCTGCCCTTCCCCATGCCACTTTCAGAAGCTGAAACAGCCCTGGCAGGGAGTTGTTTGCATAACTTGGTAGTGACATGTGCTCAGAATACTTCACCTACAGCTCCAAAGGGCTGTTTCAGCTCCATCAAACAGTTTGGCGGGAGCCTCTCCACCCTCCGCACCACAGTTCTTCTCCAAAAAGGGCTCCATCTGATCTTTAAAATCACATTTGCTGCATACTGCTGTGTGACTGCAGGGAAAACGAGTTGGGTCAGAGGAAAATAGTCCCAAATCAACAAAAAGTGTAATATGTATTCTGGCCCTTATTCATCATGGTTTGCCTGCACTAAGTGAAAGAAACTGTAGCCCCACTATCTTTTCCATGTGCCAAAGACTAGCATAAGGTCTCTCTTCCAATACATTTCAAAAGCAAATTAAAATAATACAGTCTGCTGCACATTCCATTGGTCCGTATTCATATTGTTGTTTCATAAAAAGGAAGTACTAGTTGCCTCAACCCTTCCATTCTTGCTTCTGCATGCAGAACTGCAACACGTACCTTTTCCTTTGCACTCTTGCACTGCTACATCCAACCCATTTTAAAACACAGTTTATAGACCGAATGTACATTATTATGCATATAATAAGCATATGATGCTAATTTATTGAAGCACAATGATGTTGATGGGTTCATTTTGCACAATGGAGGAACAAAATCAGAATACGCCTGTGGGGCTGAAAGAAAAGGGATGAGAAATTCAGACCCATCCCTTCATTTACAAAAAACTGAGAAAACTCTTCTTACAAGACTGCCATTGCCAAAGAGAAGTCTGCCATCTTCCTATAACAAAGGCCATGTTAAATCCTTGTCTCACTATTATCAGGTGTATAAAAAAATACTATGCCATAACTACTACTTTAAGTACCACTTTAAAATAACCAATCAGACTGTGACTAGCCTAAGGTCACCCAGCAAGCTTCCATGGCATGAGTAGGGATTCGAACCTGGGTCTACCAGACAGTAGTCTGACACCCTTAACCACTGCACCACACTGCCTTTATTTATTAATTAAAATATTTACATGTCATCATCATCATTTGATATTTTTATGGCAAATCACAAAAAAATGACAATCCATAATTACAATGAAAACTGTCAACTATAACAGGCACAACAATTAGTTTACTCTAGGAAGGGAGTTTCACAGTTGAGTGAAGGCTTGACGGCTGCTCCGCATGAGATTAATTTCTACCTAAGGGAACATCCAGATCAGGGCCCAGACAACAATCCTCAAGGGGCAGGCAAGTTCATGTGGGAGAAGCTGAAACTTCTGATACTCTGATCTCAAACTATTTAAATCTTTAAAAACTTAAGTTTGAGTCCAGTGGCACCTTTAAGACTAACAAAGTTTTATTCAAGGCATAAGCTTTCATGTGCAAGCACACTTTGGTATCTGAAGAAGTATTCTACTGCTTCAGACCAACACGGCTACCCACCTGGATCTATTTAAAACTTAGATAATCATGAGTTGTTATCTTTACTGGCCTAAAGGAGGCTATTCCTCCATCTTTAATATTTTGTATCTCTATATGATGTGATTTATGCCACTCTGAATATGAAATGCACAACCAATAATTTATCACAATAACAGCAATAATATCAATATTTAAGGCATTCTCTTATTTAACTGAAACCTTGGGTGGGAGTGGGGGGCAACCCCTACAAATCGTGGCTAAAATATGGCTTCTAAGCACAGACATTCTGGTGCTCATTGAATGGCACTGTTATATAATTTAAACTGAATTTTAAAACATACATAAAATATCTATCTCAGAGCAGAAAGCGTAATGCTGTAATAAATCATACCAAGAACTTGACTTATACTAAGTTGCTTGCATGAGCATTATGTCAGTAATTTAGCTGTTCCTCGCCTGCCCGAAAGGCATGGAAAATTGTGCATGGGGCACTAGAAGGGGGGGGGAAAACACCAGTCAGCATTTATGCAATGGCAACATGCCTTCTCATGCATTTTAATTAATGTGCATTAATAAGGCCATTGTCATTGGGTGGCTAGAAAATATCGGTGCATATTATATAGAATATGAATAATCAGTATCTTGAGCCAGACGAGGAAGCAGCCACTGAGTGTTGGTGTAAGACTGCTTTGTTTTCTGATGATAATGTAAACCTGCAAGTGACTGATTTGTGCCACTGGGCCAATTGGTCCACTTTCTGCAATAAATCCGTTCATCTTGAATTGTAACAAGCACCACCAGGCCCTCTCAGGGGTCAAGAGAAGCCTGGAGCCAGTTGTGATACTTACAATGCTCCAAAACTAACAAGTGTCTACACTCGAGGCCTCCTTCGAGCATGAGGCCCATGACAAATGGCTCTCTGTCATGACCCCTACTGAGCTGGCTCTGGACTCTGACTCAGAAGACACCCTCACAGGAGGAGCCGGGGGGGAGAGAAACATGGACTGGGGGGCAGCAGGGAACCCAGGGAGTAGATGCCTCACCCCATCTATTCCAGAGGCTTCCCCCAAGGAGCCTGGAGTTGCAGCTTCTCCACCAGAACTTTCATCCATTCCCTCAGATCCTGGGAGAACTAAGCTCTAGCCCAGGACCCAGACCATAAGCCCACCAGGATCTGCCTCCATCCAGCAGGAGCAGAAGAGGCAGTGGGCTTGTGCTGAGGTAGCTGAGAGAAGACACAGTGCCAGATTAGCAGCTGCCCATGTCCCAGCTGTAGAACTAGGCAGGGCTTTTTTGTAGAAGCAGCCCAGCAGGAACCTCATTAACATAATAGCCACACCCAACAGCAGAAACATATTAGCATATTAGGCCACACCCCTGACAGAGCAGCTCATTAGCCTATTAGGACACACACACCCACGTTACCAGAAATCCAGCCACACCCACCTTTTGCTTGTTATTCTGTTTACCTTGTTTGTTGTCAAAACCCAGGGCTTTTTTTGTAGCAGGAACTCCTTTGCATGTTAGGCCACACACCCCTAATGTAGCCAATCCTAATGAGTTTCTGCTGTTGGGTGTGGCCTATTATGCTAATGAGTTCCTGGTGGGCGTGGCCAACTCGGGAGCCAGCCGGAACGCCGTTCCTGTGCGTTCCTGCCCAAAAATAGCCCTGGAACTAGGATGGACTTAGTTCCCTGCAGGATTCTGGCCCAATAAAGACCTTAACAGGAGAGTTCCAGAAATGGCCTCCAGAGCAGCTGGGGCTGGTTTTCCTCTGACATTTTAGGCTGAGAGCAAGGTATATTTGCTGGATTAATCAGTTCTCAAGGTCATAACTCTTGTGGGTCAGACCTAGCCAAGTGGTAGGTTGCAGGGTAAGCCCTGGCTCTCAAGAAGATTGGTGGGCAATGAAGCCTGAGGTCAAGACAGTGCTGACCTCTAAGGGTGGGCTAGAGTCCTCCTTAAGTCATCGCTATTCTCTGGACTACAGTCCCCCTGGAGGAAACAGCAGCTTCTGAGAGCAGGTTCTATAGAACTGCATCCCACTGAGCTCCCCCCCAAACTCTGCCACCTACAGGCACTGCCCCAAGTATCCAGGAATTTCCTACCACTGAGCCACAGTCTGTCCCACTTCTATGGCCACAAGTTGTGGTAACTTTTCACACATCATGCTCTCAGGGCAAGTGATCATATGAGGTCTGGCCGGAACAGATGGGAATAGCAAATTTGCTTCTCTTCACCGTCCCTAAATAGGTTCCACAGAAGTGATAGCTCTTTAGAGGAAGTAAGGAGGACAGACTGATGTAAAAACATTGGTCATGATCCGCTGATGTAAAAACATGGGTCATGCTTATTTTACCTAGGTTGAGGGCAAATTCAAAGTGCAGCTCTGTTAGACTGTACCACTTCAGACCACTGGGGGGGTAAATCTAAAACGCTTGCTCTGTAGAGCCAGATCCCTGTTGGAATACTTTCCACTTACATAACAGATGGCCTGTTTTTAAAACTGTAAAAATTCTAGTTAAAAAAGTGGCAGTTGACACAGTCCCCAAAGTGTGTATTTATTTATTTTCCTCAAATTCCTATCCTAATTTTCAGCCAGCTGGCTCCCACAGTGGCTTATAATCTTAGTATAATCAAATTAAAATGTAATAAAGTCACAATTGCAATTACATTTAAGAGCCATTTATCAAAACAATCAAGAACACAGAGACAGATCCAGAAGTAATAGAATGACAAAGGATCAGATCAAGCTGTGTGTTAATAAATCTATAGGTGCTGCTCTAAATTATAAACTTCTGTGGGAAAAGGTCCTTATCCTTTTCCTAAAAACTTGCAATGAGCTGGCCAATGACTGCTGCCTCTCTTCTATATATGTGCCACATGTCAAACTCTGCCATGCTCTGCTGGGGTCTCAGTCCTCTAGAACAGCATCTTTGAAGTAGTCAGGATGGCAGCCAGTTTGGTGTAGTAGTTAAGAGCAGTGGACTCTGATGTGGAGAACTGGATTTGATTTCCTACTCCTCCACATGAAGCCTGCTGGGTGACCTTGGGCCGTTCACAGCTCTCTCTGAACTCTCCCAGCCCCACCTGCCTCACAAGGTGCCTGTTGTGGGGAGAGGAAGGGAAGGCGATTGCAAGCCACTTTAAGACTCCTTAGGGTAGGGAAAAAGCGGGGTATAAAAACCAGCTCTTCTCTGTCTTCTACTCACACTGGCCCATTTCTAGACATTTTGTAAAGCTGACCCACTGAAAAGAGTAGGGATGTGGAACTTTGAAGTATTCAGAGTCACGGAATAATGCCATATTTGGAGTAGTTACAAATATTTCCAAACTGGAATGCTATAGTTTTCTTTCAGAGGGTACCCCTGTTTGGTCTGCAACAGGACAGCTAGATTCAAGTCCAGTAGCACCTTGGAGACCAACAAGAGTTTCAGGGTATAAACTTTTGAGAGTCAAAGTTCCTTTCATCAGAGATCATGTGATGAAGCAAATCCTGATGAAGGGAGCTTTGACCCGCAAAAGCTTATAACCGGAAAATCTTGGGGGGGGGGTATTTTTCATATATACACATTTGTGTGTGTGTGTGTGTGTGCACACGTGCGCGCACCTGGACATCATGGTGACCTCTGGTGACTGATCCCTACTGGGGGCCTGGAGGATATTCAGAGAAGTGGCTGGGGAAAGCGGGCC
>NW_015174876.1:193117-198196 GCF_001447785.1 Gekko japonicus | reverse complement strand
GCTGGTATTTTAAGGAGGCCTCCCATCCAAGTCCTTGCAGAGTCGACCCAGCTTAGCTTCCGAAATTTGACAAGATTAAGCTTTCCTGAGCTACCCAGGTCAGGGCTTCCCTGAAAATCTTTTTGGTCAAAGGATAGAATTATAGAAGCATAGAATCATAGAGTTGGAAGGGACCTCCAGGGTCATCTAGTCCAACCCCCTGCACAATGCAGGAAATTCACAAATACCTCCCCCTCCACACCCCCAGTGACCACTGTTCCATGCCCAGATGATCAAAAAACCTCCAGGATTTTCAGCCAAAATGGGCTGGAGAAAAATTGCTTCCTGACCCCAAAGTGGTGATCAGCATTTCCCTGGGCATGTAAAAAAGGGCCACAAGAACGAAGCACTGGTACAACCCTTCCTAGCCTCCCTCTCATGATCTGCCTAAGTTCACAGAATCAGCATTGCTGTCAGATGGCCATCTAGCCTCTGTTTAAAAACTTCCAAAGATAGAGAGCCCACTACCTCCTGAGGAAGCCTGTTCCACTAAGAAACTGCTCTAACTGTCAGGAGGTTCTTTCTAATGTTTAGCCGAAAACTCTTATTTAATTTCAACCTGTTGGTTCTGGTCCAACCTTCTGGGGCAACAGAAAACAACTCTGCACCAGCCTCTATATGACAGCCCTTCAAGTACTTGAAGATGGTTATCATATCAACTCACAGTTGTCTCCTCTCCAGGCTAAACATACCCAGCTCCTTCAACCTTTCCTCATAGGACTTGGTCTCCAGACCCCTCCTCTGGACATGTTTCAGCGTGTCTATATCCTTCTTAAATTGTGGTGCCAAAAACTGAACACAGTACTCTAGGTGAGGTCTAACCAGAGCAGAGTAAAGTGATACCATCACTTCACGTGATCCGGACACTATACTTCTGTTGATATAGCCTACTCGCATTTGCCTTTCTAGCTACTGCATCACACTGCTGACTTATGTTCAGTGTATGGTCTACTAAGACCCCTAGATCCTTTTTACACATGCTACTGCGAAGACAAGTCTCCCCCATCCTATAATTATGCATTTGATTTTTCCTACCTAAATGCAGAACTTTGCATTTATCCCCATTAAAATTCATTTTATTTGTTCTAGCCCAGTTTTCCAGCCTGTCAAGATCATTCTGTATCCTGACTCTGTCTTCTACCATATTTGCTACCCCTCCCAATTTAGTATCATCTCTAAGATACTACTGGACTCTATCATTTCAGATTTTCAGACTAATTTTTTTTTTTGCCCCCCGGAGGGGATTTTTTTATTGCATTTTTAAATAGACTACAAGCTACAATGAAAAATTGGGAAAGGGTAACTACATTTAGGGAGAAAGGAAAGAAAACCACTACTAACTAAAACCCAAAGTATAGGAGATCATAACAACAGCTTATATAAATGTTAATCTAGTATTACTTTGAACATAGTTGGTTATGCTAATTTTTAAATCTTTTTATCCATTGATTTAACTGTTTAAGAAAACCCCCAGAGCATCCCATTATAAAACTAAAGTTTTAAGGCACAATTCAGAGTCCTTCAACCTTCATTTTGTCTTGTATTTTCTAATCCTCAATTTATATGTAAAAAAAAACAGGATTGAGTAGACACGGGGAAAATCGCACAAAGCTGCTGGGGCAAAATGCGGTCGCACAGCAGCTTGTGTGAAATTGACACGTACCATCGGGCCACGGAGCAGCACTTGTGGGAAATCACCCCTTGCCTGGAAATGTGGTATTCCTGTCTAGTGAGAAAGACGAGCTGTAGCTGACTCCTTGTCTATTTTTTTTTTTAATTGACCGTTCTACTTGCCATGTTTTCAGCCTGGTCATCTCTCTGACATGCTAGTTTTTCATGGCCAAAACATTTGTTCATTTACAGGGGAAGCATTCAAACATCAGTCTAAAGTATAATAGTCTGAGAATAGCTGCTGTAATTGGCCCTGAACTTGAGAAAACTGCTTTAGTTATTTGTTTTGCAAGGAGTTTAGGACCTTTGTCCTCAGATCTGAGTCACCATCACTTTTGAATGATTCCAATTCAATTCCAACTTTAATCCTGACACTAAAAGAAACTGGCTTGCATCTAACTATTCCAAAGGGAAACAAGGGTTGAATCTTGACAGAGGTCTTGCAACTCACAACAGCAAATGGAAACTTTTGAAGCAGCCTCACAGCAAAGAACACTTAAAAAGTGTTACAAAAATTGTTGTTTCAAACACATGCGCACACACACCTAACGTACACACTTAGACACACACTTAAGGATGATGAATGAATTAAAACAGCAGGCAAGATGTACTAGGTTCAACATGCACTTGAACTGTTTTCAAAAGTAAAGATGTGATGAGAATTGCTTTAAGCAGGCCCAATTTATTCTCAAAATGGTTATGAACAGAGATAACAGTAACTGAAAATGTTGCATTCAAGTTTTTATTAATATCATATCATCATAAATGAGGGAGAAATCTTTTTTAAAAAGAAATCAGTGAATTTGTGACTACAGTGACATCAAGTGGCTAGAAGTGGAGCAGACAATATTTCTCTACAGAGCTTTCAAGGATTGATCCAGACAATCAAACAATGTACATGCACCATCTATGTTTTAGTCTTTGTACTACTGTCCCCCAAGATGTTTCAAAGATATCACCATTACACAGGTGAAATGGGCAATAGCAGAAGGAGTAACAGTCTTGCTACAAATGAACAGGTGCTACAAATGAACATCAGGCCAGATGTTCACTGGCAAAAGAGAGCACAGGGATTACTTTTAAAGCAAACTTAAAAGCATTCTACAGTAGAAAGAAAGTTGCTTATGAGGAAAGATTGAAGAGTCTGGGACTTTTCAAAGAGATTATTAAGGGGGATATAATGGAGATTTATAAAACTATGCATGGGGTGGAGAGAACTGAGAAAAAATTTCTTCCTCTCCCAAAATAGGGAGCGGTGGCGCAGGCTGTAAATACAGCCTGCATTAAAACCATCTGGCCGAACAACTGTGCGAGCCCCACCGTGGCCGGAGTGAGCTCCCGGCCCACGTCCCAGCTCCCGCCCACCCAGCGGTTCGAAAGCCCATTAAAGGGCGAGTAGATAAATGGGGACCTACCCTTAGTAGGGTAGGGGGCACCCTCCTCTCCTGAGGTCTACGCTCACGCCAAATTGTAGCCTCTTTACCTGAAAAGTTCCCCTGTGGGTGACTATAGTCTGCGCGGTAGCTGTGGCCTTATCTACTGGCAGCTGCTGGTAGGCCTGTGCCAGGTCCAGTTTCCCGAAAATCTTTGCACCCACTAGTGAGGCTAGAACAGCCACCCGCCGGAAGCACCAGAGGAAGGAGAGACGTCCCGCTGGACTGAGGGCCGAGAGACATCTGCAGCCGAAGAAGCCGGAGGCCGGAGAAGAACCGTCACCACCTAGGGTGCTGGTAGGATGACCCAACCCCTGTATGAATTGTGGCCGTAGTTAGGGAATGTAACAGGTGACTAGCACTACTAATTGTAAACCGCCCAGAGACCCCCATGGGGGGGGGGGTTAGGGCGGTATATAAATCGAATTAATAAATATAAATAATAAATAATACTAGAACTCAAGGGCATCAAATGAAGCTGATAGGCAGTAGACTCAGGATGAACAAAAGGAAATACTTCTTTACATAGAGAGTGATTAAAATATGGAATTCACTGCTGGAGGATGTAGTGATGGCCACAGGAATAGGCAGCTTTAAAACAGAATTTGACAGATTCATTGAAGATAGGTCTATCAGTGGCTACTAGCCATGGTGACTAAAGGTAGTCAACCTTTGAATCCCTGGTCCAGGGGGCAACATCAGCAGAAGGTCTCAGAGTCTATGCCTGTAGCTGGCCCTCCAGAGGAACTGGTTGGCCACTGTATGAGACAGGATTCTGAACTAGATGGACCACTGGTTTGATCCAGCAGGCCTTTTCTTATGTTAGCTTCTACAGAATGGATACATGTTTCAGATACGTATCCGACTGGGACTTACTCTAATCATTTATGACATATTTATCCACACATTTCAATAACTGACAGTACTATCCTATGCAGAATTACTCCAGTGTAAGCCCACTGGTTTAAACAGGCATAGACTGGAGTAATGGAGCATAGGATTGCAACATTCTATGCGGTGGTAGTAACTGGCTTTTCTTCTCTGATTTCCTCTGTGTAAGTAAATTCCGGCTCTATTCACTTCACTGATTTTGATACTGCAGCTTTTAATCACATGTCAAGTTTTTAATGGATTTTCTTGATTGCCAGTTCACACTGTGAAGTTATTGTTGGGTCTTGCATTTATTGGTTCATTATTTGCCATCCCAGGGGCCAGGTGGATGACAGACAGAATTCTGATGATCAAGTGAGACCTAAAATAAAGCACTGTGGGATGACAACCATGCATTTGTCAAATGAAAATGGGGGATTAAACAGAAATGGCCTTTGGTGAGAAGCACCAAACAATCCCAAACATGGAGTTGTCTAGCAAATACCTATATAGCATCTGTTAATTAATTTGTGTTTTTTTAAAAAAAATAATAATAATCCTGGTCTGGTAACAGTTTATAAATTCAGACTTCCCGTTATACAGGAATTGCCATCCCATGACTTTAACTGGAGTTTCTGGTAAGCAGAGATTCCTGCTTCCAACTACCATTGCTGTGGCAGGTCTTTTAATATGTTTTAGATCAGCATTTCCCAATCTGTGAATCCCAGCCCAAAAGCTGGTCACGAAGCATGTGAAAGTAAGTCCCAGGCTTTTGCAGTTTGATTGATTTGTGCATCCTCTACTGATTTGTGCATCCTCCTTTTCACCATAACAAGTAAATTTGGACTTGTGGGTCACCGTAACAAAAAGCCTGGGAACCACTGTTCTAAGTGGCTATCCTAGCCACTCTGAGCATGGAGAAACGTGGAATATGACCTTTAATAAATAAAATTATAAGTCCCTCCCTCATTAATCCATGCCCTTTTGTTCCCATCACCACTTCCCAAAAATGCACTTTCTTTTGACCACAGCAGCCACCACAAGAGTGAAAAACAGTCCATGCAAG
>NW_015174876.1:188890-193055 GCF_001447785.1 Gekko japonicus | reverse complement strand
ACGGAAGACACTCAGCTTGCTGTAAGCATGCACAATGCATGGCCTGGAGGCTGGTTCACCATCCATGAATATCTATGCTGCTTATCTTAACTAGAGTCCAAAACAGAAAGACAGACAGGCTACTGTTCATCTGATTCACCTCAAAAGGCTAAAATAAAGAAAAAACATAAAACATGGTATACTAAGACAGGAAGTGATTAAACCATTTCAATATTTCCCTGGATTTAAACTGAGATATGGCACCTCTCTGAAGAACCTTGCCCACAATGGCAGGATCATCAAGCAGTTTTCCAGTTCCAGGCTAGTGATACTGCTGTGATCCTCACAACTAATATGCTCAACAATCAAACTTGTGTGCTCAAAAAAAATCAGACTTGGTCTGCTCACAATACCCATTTTCCTCTTGAATTCAGCACCCTATATTCTTGAATTGATGATATTATCACAGTTTAACAATGAGCTGTATTTCAGATGTATGTGTCTGCTTTGTGTCTGCACAGGCAGCAGCAGCATTCATCATCCAGTTGGTGCATGTTCCGTATCATGGAGTAAAGCATCACGATGCATATAGGAACACTACACAGTTGCCTAAACAATGTAACATTGGGCCATATCCTACCTGTTTTTCCCACTGGCAAAAGAGGAGGCGGGGGGGGGGGGCTTGTGACCAATAGAAACACTATGCTGTGGATCATGGAGACACAGAAAAGTTGGTAGGATCCAACCCATTTTCCTCAGAACATGAGCCACTTTTGAACCAGCAGTGCAGTAATATGTGTAAAAAGAATTGCAATCCAATTCAAAATATTTAATAAACACTTGTCTGCTCCCCCCACCCTTGGCCCTCACACAACTGGGATTCAGGCAGACTGTAATGTATCCATCTCAGACCGCGTGCGCGGCCGTTTCGCCACGCAGTCAGGCTAAGCGACCGAGCTTCGCTCTCAGTAACAATGGGACAAGCGGATCCTAGCCGGCACCTATCGGCAGGCTAGGTTCCTGGCCGAGAGCCTATGGAACTCTCGGCCACTGTAAATAGCCAATCACTTGTGTGTGGGTGTATTTGGGGAGCGGGGTTTGTGCACATATAAACCAGCCTGCGAGCTGGGTACTCTCGTCTTGTTCTGAGCTGAAATAAAGTATGAGAGCTGAAATAACTAGTAAGTCTCAGTACTTTCCACAGACCTAACGGGCAAGTCAAGCAAAATGACTAGCAAGCCAAGCCACATACACCCCTCCCAGTAGAATCATGTCCCAGGTGGGCAAAATGGCCATGCCAAGTCATCAAAGGAACAAAGCATTCTGTTGGGTTGAGGAGAGGGCTGCCCAGCTTTGTTGTAGACTAGTGCCTTCCTCTGCTCCCGGGCTATAGTCTCCAAGCAGAAGCGTGAGACATAAACACAAAAAAGTACTTGCAATCCAATTTGGGTAAGGACATTTAATAAAAAACAAATGGCTACTTAGAGTGTCTGAGAACACCACTCATACTTTGTGATTGAATTATAATTAAAGGAGATGGAGAGTTTGATCACCACTATTCAAAGCGATAGAAAGTGTTATTGGGATCCCCCATCTGGAGGATTATCTTTCTTTCCCATTGCCTCTCCCAAGAAGACTAGCTTTGGCTAGTTCATCCCATATGCAGAAATCAAGGTGGGTTAAAGGCACACACAGATGGGTCATGGAGTACCAGCAGCTGGGTCGCAAGCCTCAGTACCACTATCTCTCTCCTCTTCACACACACAAACACTTTCTGCTGCTTTGAGGAAGGCCCAGCGGCTAGTATGTGTGCATAGAGACCAAAGTTTTACCTGGAAGGGGTGCTGCAACATCACTGTTTCCCCCCCTTATTTTTCTCCACTGCTGCAGTAGGCATCGGGTCTTGCTGGTGAGAGGGAAACCTGGCAAGTCTAATTATAACCACTGAACTCCCCCTCCAAAAACCCCCCACATACTACCCCCAAATATTCAAGAATTTCCCAACTTGGATTTGGTAACCCTCCTCCCATCCCCACCAGCCTCATGATTGTTCAGAAAGAATCCAAAACGGGTCCCATAATGCTGTAACTTCTTATTGAGCCGCCTATGCTGATAAAGAGTCCAAAGGGCAGAACCCTCTTGATCAGGTAGGAATATAAACCTGGAATATGTATACAAATCCCTCAAAAGAAAAGGTTTGTCCATGATGGAATAGATTGGATATATGTACTCAATCTCTTGCTTTTTGTGCAGTCTTGCTATAAGAGATCATTAAAAGACGGAAAAGATCAGACATCGTTTTTCCTTCCCCGTATATTCATTTAATATTTTGCTGTTCTTTACCAAAAGAACAGGTACCTCAGCAGAAATTCCTATAAGCACAAAACACATAGCCAAGTAACTTCTAATATAATATGAAAAGCATCCATGTTTAAATAGTCTTGTTTTCTACAACCAATCAAAATGTCCCTTATTTTTGTAATTAGCATTGTTTGAATAGCTTTCCTTGTGCTTTTTTTAAAAAAAACGTTCCATACTACTTTTTGACCACAAGATGGCACCTAAAACATTCCCCAAAAAAACAAATCAGCAGGGCCGTTCTGTTAAGTCTGCAGCAGCCAAAACAAAAACAAAGCTTGTGGTGCCTTAAATGATGGCAGTATAAGTTTCTGTGAGCCAGAGCCCACTTTGTTAGATGCATGAAGTGATGAGCATGTGTGTGTCTTACTCAGACAGCTCTTCATGCATCTGACAAAGTGTTCTGTGGCTCACAGAGGCTTATACCATAATCAAGTCATTTAATCTGGCAGTTCTCTCAGTGGTACATTCTCAAGAGCAATATGGACTTGATCAAAGCATGCACATAAAATTTTTTTTTGAGTTTCATAACATGCAAGGCAAGGGAATATGGGAACAATGAAAAAAGATTTGCACCTGGTGATTATTATATATATATATTTACAAGGAAGCAAGGTTTTACTGATGAAATTTATCACCTTTTACAGCATATTGTAATCACTGTCAGCATTTCATTTAGAGCACCATGGTTTATATCACACCAGGTGTATCCATTGCTGTTCCGATAATCATTCTGCTCATTTAGACCCAGAAAGAAGGGAATTCTGAACAGCTGCCTTACTTCAAGTTAGACCACTTATCCATTTGACCAGCTTGCTATTGTGATTAGCGACAGTTCTGCAAGGCCTCCATCAAAGCCTGGTTACCTCCTTTTAAATGGGAGATGCCAAGGACTAAACCAGGGACCTTTCATGTATTCATGCTGTATTACTGAGCTACGGAACATCCCCTAAGATGCCTATCCAACATCCCCCAGGGAATAAGCATAGTCTTAGCATTAGAAAATATGGTTTAACCCAAATAGCGGTGGCGCAGGCGGTAAAACGCCTGCAGTAACATCAAGCAAACAGCTACTACAGCTGTTCGAGACCCACCGCGGCCGAGGTGAGTTCCCAGCCCTAATCCTAGCTTCCGCCCACCCAGCGGTTCGAAAGCAAGTAAATAGAGCAAGTAGATAAATGGGTACCTGCCCTTAGAGGGTAGGGGGCACCCTCCTCCGTGCGAGGATGTGGTGGGAACATCAGCGGCGGTGGCAGCAGCAGCAGCAGCAGAACTACGGTGTGGCGATTCCTGGTGGCCAGAAAGCAATAGCGTGTGGCGAGACCCGACGACAGTGGAGGCGGAAGTAGAGTCGCGGAGGAGTGTAGTGACGTAGAGGCGCAGGCGTGGCAGAGCCGGATATGGACATAGCCGAGCCGGGACTGATACGGGCCGCGCGCCAGAAGACCGCCGAGCTAAAGAAGACCTGCCCTGGACACCAAAGAATGGGATTCCGACCCCAATGGACCACCTGGAGGAGGGAGCCGGAGCCGAAGAATAGCTAACCCACCACCTGGGTGCCGGTAGGTAGCCCCACCCCCTGTACTATGTGGCCTTAGGTAAGGGAATTAAATTGCACTTGCAACCTGCCTGTAAACCGCTCTGAGACCTTTAGCTAAGTAGACCTGCCCTGGACACCAAGAATGGATGCCGACCCCAATGGACCACCTGGAGGGAGGAGCCGGAGCCACAGAATAGCTAACCCGCCACCTGGGAGCCGGTAGGCAGCCCCACCCCCTGTACTATGTGGCCTTAGGTAAGGGAATTAAATTGCACTTGCAACCTGCCT
>NW_015174876.1:164052-185434 GCF_001447785.1 Gekko japonicus | reverse complement strand
AAGGAAGCAATCCTAAAGTCATCTGTTCAGAAGAAAATCCCATGTTATTCAGGGAGGCTTACTCCCAGGAAAATATCCTTGGGACTGCAGCCTTAGTAAACCAGATTAGATGGGTGTGCAATTACCCTGGCATCACCACTGAGAGTAAATCCACCATAAAACACACTTTAAGTCAGTAATCATCCACAGAGAAAGTGACAGAAAGTGCACTCAGATATCCCAGTAAATTGCAGCTTGTTTAAAATATTGTTTGTGCTACAATTTGCATTTGTTCAGATATAACTAACAATTTTCGTTTGTGGATAAAATCTTGGTAGTCCATTTCCTGTCTCCTCTCTGCCATTAAGCAGGGTATCTTTTCTGTACTGTTGTCTTTAACAAGGGCATTGCTAATCAATAAATTATATATATATATATATATTTAAACCCTATGGTTTATACATATTGCAACAAACAACAGTTAGTTCAAAACATGATTAACAAACCATCTACAAATCCTGGTATGAAATAAACCAAAACAATGGCTTGTTGTAATATATTAATGTAGATAGTACACTGAACACAGCCATGACATAACTCTGGATAAACCCTCCTGCCCTGCTATGCCAATAATAAATAACTAAATGCAAAATGTAACCAGTTGTGATGCCTTAAAGTAAACAGTACCTGGAAACACTCGCAACGCATGTGTGTGAAGTAATGCCACATCTGGCAGGAAGTTAATGTGATGATGAAATTGTAGCAGATGGGGAGACTTCAAAAATGAAAAAAACTGAAACCAAAACTCATAAAACTGAAAGTGTGTGTGCGTGTGTGCTGTCAAATCACAGCAGACTTATGGCAACCCCTGGTGGGGTTTTCAAGGCAAAAGATGTTCAGAGGTGGTTTGCCATTGCCTGACTCCGTGTTGCAACCCTGGACTTCCTTGGCAGTCTCCCACCCAAATACTAGCCAGAACCAACCAACCCTTCTTAGCTTCCAAGACTAGATTTTTAAAATGACAGTTTCTAATGGATTTCTTATAGCCAAGGGTAGTGACAGTTATTTTTCTTTATCTGATAGAATGACAAATGGAAAACACACCATGAAGGGACTTTCCCAAATTAGCTATGGAACTACATATGAAGTTTCCCTGTGCTAAGTGTCTTTGCTAGCTGCTGGTGCCTTGGGAATTCCCCCTTTCCCTTTTACTATTTTCAGCAATATACTTCCTGTGCATTGCCAAAGTAACCAGCTTCAAAAATTACACAAGTCATCTGTTGCCAAAGACCTTTAACTAAATGGACAAGTTAGGCCCACTTTAATCCAAGCTCAGCCTCTGGCCTATAACTCATTCTTACCTTGCCTGCACCAGTTACCGTTAATGGCAACATTTAGGATAGTCCTTATTGCAGCTGACCAGTGCCATCCTAAGCAGAGTTGTACCCTGCTAAAACCATGTAAATCCATGCACTTAGAAGGTGTTAACTGTGCTTAAGACTGTATGATCAGAGAACTAATTTGATTATTACTCTTTCTGAAACATCAATAGAATTACATTCTAAGAACCCCCAGTGCTATCCCAAACACATGAGTCAAAGCTTTTTCGAATAGCTTGTTCATTGTACTTTTGGAAGCAGGCGAAAAGTGAGTCCTTCTCCACCTTTCCTACATTTTATTACTCTGTGGCACAAAGCCAGGAGGGATGAGAGGCACAGATGCTGTCCCACACTTGTTCCTGGCTAAACTCAGTTACCTCTCCCAGAACTCATTTTCAGAGGAACTGGATATTTTCTACAGGTATGGGGTGTGTATATTTAGGTTTCTGGGTCTTTAATCTTTCAAACTCAGGATTGAGACCTAAGGTATCTTCATAATACTTTATGTACAAATATGCAAGCCAGAGCATGGCAGAGGCAAACACAGTCTTTCAGCAGGTACCCCCAGCTTCTATCCTTACATTAGATTCCCAGAGAGCAAAGCTGTACCCACACACACAGCAGGTTGCAGCCCACTTTCAGGTAACCAGGGCTGGAAACTTCCAGTTCCCCCTTCTTCAATTCAAACTGCAGAGCTGGCTCCAACTACAGGAAAAGTTACCTAGGGAAGCACTGTGCTTGGAAGGGGGGGTCTTTCCCCAACTCTCAGGCAGGTTCCTGGAGAGGCAGCATAAAAATGTTCTAAATAAATAAATAATAAACGCAAGGTAATATTACCCAATTTGACTTCCATGGAGTGTTTACTTAGTGTATTACAAAATCTGATACGCTGGATTAAAATCCCCAGTTATCAGGACAACATCTGTGTTCTTGATGAAATATCAGTCTTTTATCCTGAATTACTAGCAAATCCTTTAGCCTAGTAAAGGATAACTTTTAAACATGATGCCTGACATTAATTTGTACATTCAGTTCTTAAAATTTTGCTTTTCAGCACAACACACAAACGATTTAGGGCAGGCAATAAGCAAGTTTAAAGGGAAATTGCTGAGTCATTATAAAACTTGGAACAAAAAAACCCCCAGGATTTAACAAGGATATTGGTTTCTTATTTCATGACATATGCTAAACTCATTCAGTCCTTACATCTATATTCTCACCAAGAAGGGCTATACATCCCCTTTATTTTAGTGTATTTCTTATTTGGAATAATAGTGATTATAATGTAATGCAATTAATACTATCATGCAATGTCATTTTAAATGGTAGAATGGAATGTATGTCTCTGATCTGGTGACAGAGGAGACATAACATTGCACAACCAATCACCCCACCCAAAAGAAAAGGGTGCTTTTAGTTACCTCCATGTTTGAGAGGAGATGGATGGAATGCAACAGGGTCTCAGTTGATTACTCACAGCTTCCAACAATTAAGAAGGATACATTTACACATCAGTCTCCAATTTTGATAGATTTATTTGTTTCACCATGTTTCTCCCTGAAATTAAATCCAAACAAGTGGTGACCATATAAACTTAGCTTGTTATTCCTGTTTGGTCCTTGCATCTGTTAAAACATCTTCATTATGTTGTATGCTAATTTGCTGCTCATCCTCTAGTTATATGTATGGACTGGTAACTTCCATTTTAATGTCCCTGAAGAAGTGTGCATGCACACAAAAGTTCATACCTTGAATAAAACTTTGTTGGTCTTAAAGGTGCCACTAGACTCAAAACTTTATTCTACTGCTTCAGAACACTACAGCTACCCACCCAAGTTTAGAACCATTACACTTGGCACCTTTTAGACCAAGTCACTTTTTACTTTGAAAGATGGTACCTGATCTGAAAGTTTTTGGGAACTCTGAATTAAAAGGCATATGTGGAAGAAGCCAATCTGTGTCTAACAGTGGCACACCTCCAGGTGTCACTCTGTTCCACTTAGGGTTGCCAGCTGTGGATTGGGAAATTCCTGGAGATTTGGAGAAAGAAGACTTGGGAGAGTGGGATATGGGGAGAGTGGGGTTTGGGGAGTGGAGGGACTGCAACGGGCTATAATGCCATACAGACCAACTTCCAAACCAGCCGTTTGCTCCAAGGGAACTGAAATCTGTTAACTAGAGACTAGTTGTAGTTTCGGGAGCTCTCCCACCACCATGTGGAGGTTGGCAGGCCTAGTTCCATCACATGGACAAGACACAAAGTAGAAGACACAAATGCAGCCCAGGAGTCCAGAGCCCTCACCATTGCTTATATAAACACAGAACAATCCTGACACTGAGAGATCCCTGCAGCTGGGTTATGAACCCCATTATATCACAAGTTACCTTTTTGACAGGCAAATACACAGGGACCAAAGAGAGGGCATTCATGCCATGTTACTTGGCCAGCTCACAGTCCAAACATGAAGAGTCTGTGGCTTACCTTAGGCAAGGAGACACACACACATACCCCGCACTAGGGAACAATGCTCCTGTGCTCACCTTAGGCCAGTCACTCACTCTGACTTACCCCTCAGAGTTGATGTAAGGATAAAGTGGAGGAAGGAGAAATATGCCTCTATGGGTCCCCATCTGGAGAAAAGTGGGGTGTAAATAAAAATCAAACAAAACAAACTCCTCCTACTCTCTTTCCACCAGATTGTTTTATTCTTTCTCCCCATACCCATAAGGGGGCCAAGGTCCAGAACTGGGAAGAAATTGTAATTTTGCCACTTGATCTTTTTAGATTGCTGGATTAGCATTATTTATGTATGTATGTTATGGTTTTAGTGTTTTTACTATGTGCTGTACATCACCCAGAGCCCTGCGGGAATGGGGATTGGGAGATTCCTAAATTTAATAAATAAAACATGGTCAGTGGTACTCCCCTTTGCTGGAAACCCCTCTTTATGTCTAGTTGAAGAAACTCTCTTACTTGGAAAGCAATTCTGATCAATTACTAGCAAGTTCCCATTTCTTGTATTATCACCACCAGATTCTAACTAGCTGGTGTCTCTCTGGATGTCAATATCATATTCTCGTTTACTGTCCTAACAGGCCCAAATCAGGCAGAGACTTCTGGCAAGCCAAAGGGGGGGGGGGAACCCAAATACCTTGTTTCTCAGGTCATCATGACCTGCTTAGCTCCTGGCAGCAGCTACGATGTTACAGATAAGAGAAAAAGGAATTGATTTCATCAGCATCTAAAAGTTCAATACCTCTTTACTTTAAAAAGTATGTGTAATCACAGGCAGCAACCCTCATAGAAGTCTATAGTAAGGCAAAGCTCACCTTTTCCCCAGCTACAGTCATACTAGCAGCAAAACGGGAGTGGGAGGAGGTGGTAGGGCTAGAACTCATTCCTCAGACACTATAGAGCATTGTTGGATTGTACAGTGTTTAATGCCGTATAAAACAGTCCTGCTTTTTCATGCCTGAGGCAAGGTCCAAACCCAACCTGTGCTTACCTCCCAGAAAAGCAAGAACCATCAGAACCAGTCAAGGGGAACAACTGCACCTAGAATTAAGCATGCAAGAGGGAGAGGTTCTCGTCCCCCACCCACCCACTGTGCATTCTTCACTGCTGCAGCTGCCCTTATTCAGCAGAGGGTTTTGAGGCTATGGCGGGTGGGGGGAGAGATACATGGGACTGAGAGATACTTTAGGGCATTGACTAAGAGGCTAAGTATGATTCAGGAATAGAGTGTCCAGGTCCTCCCTGACCACCAGCAGGGATGGGGGGGTAGGGTTGCCAGATCCATGTTGGGAAACTCCTGGAGCTTTCAGGATAGAGCTTGGAGAGGACAAGGACCTCAGTGGGGTACGATGCCACAGAGTCCACCCCAGGCTAAAGCATCCATTTTCACCAGGGGAACTAATATCTATAGTCTGGAGATGAGCTGTAATTCCGGGGGATTCCCAGGTCCCATCTGGAGGCTGGCATCCCCATTCAGGAAGTTCCCCATTTCTTCTGATTTTGCAACATCCTTCAGAGGGGTATATTGACCCTTTTGCAGTGATTTTATGTTGTTTGTTCCTCTTTTTTGTTTGTGCTGATATTGTGATTATTATTTTTTTGGTTGTTTCTTTTTAAGGTTGGCTTTTATGGGAATTATTGATTGTCTGGCATAAGAAGTTAACAAATGTAAGTGGTGGTGGAGACTACAACAGAGCTAAAAGATGCCCATAGTATTATGGTTTCACAGTAAAGGCACAGTAGAGGAGGGAGTGTCTGTGTGGCACAGAAGCAGGCATCAGAGCAAAAAAGAGCAGACCACAAACACACAGCCAACTGCATCATACCCGGGACAACAGCAGTTTGCCACCTGGCACCGAAGGCTTCGAATCATGCAAAGCACCACAGAGAGAGAATGCCAAAGTTGGGCTGCCTCCATCAAACAGGTCCGGTCACTACTCACATTACCTCCAGAGGCCTACAGAATGCATTGCTCTAGAAAGAGTAGCAACCTGTTGCAACTGAAGAACTCATTTGTTAAAAATCATCACTTACTGTTGGAATGGAAAGTCATCTATAGAATTGTCCTTTTCATTCACTATTCCAACAATATCTTGGAGCTAAAATTCGCTCTTTAAAAGCACGCCCTTAACTCATTACTTCAGTCATTCAAGTAAACCCCCGCCAATAAATCATCTAAAGCTTCAATTGATGGTTCCTCTGATTAGAGCGTACAATCCTAATTATAGCACTAAACAAACATGATGTCCCTTTCCTGTTAACATTGCTGCCTTGGCCACCAGCAAAATACACACAGCCTCCCACAAATGCTTTTTGAGTGCAAGTTTAGGATTATTGGTTTTTTTTGGGGGGGGGGTTGCTATTTGCTATGTAGGGTTATTGGTTTGTTTTTATTTATTTTATTTTTTGTCACTGGAGGACATCTCTTTCTGAGGACATCAGTAACTAGCTGGAAGGATACCTCTTTCACTCTTTTAAGGATAAATGGCTTCACATTCCAGGGTTTGGGCAGAAGGCAACTACTGAATCTAAGTATTCAATTATTTTACTTCCTTTATGCCCCACCTTACTCCCCAATGGGAACCCAGAGCAGCTTACATTGGGCTCCTCTCTTCAACTTCATCTTTACAACAACCCAGTGAGGTAGGCTTCTCTGAGACTGTGTGACTGGCCAAAGTCATCCAGCAAGCTTCTGTGGAAGAGTGCCCCATATCCTAGACTGACCCTTTAACCACTACGCTATACTGGATGTAGATGTGTGTCTGGTCAGAGCCTGGATAGGAGACCTAGCAACTAGCTTAGCATAACTTGTGAATAAGCTCTTGATCAGAATTGAATTTTACATAATTACATTTCAGTCGTAAACTCCATGTCGCTTAATCTGTTGTGGGTTTTTTTACACTTATCCTCCCATATAACATCTCCACATAGTGAAGATCCACTCATTGCATCTGAAGAAGTGACCATGAAAGTGGCCACAAGCAGTGTTCCCTCTAAGCTGAGTTAGTGTGAGCTAGCTCACAGTTTTTTAGCCTCCGGCTCACACATTCTTGTCTTAGCTCAGGAAGGATGGCTCCAGAGCAAACTAATATATGCAGTAGCCAAATTGCTCGCTTGCTTCCATTCTTTTACACTACCTATCCCTACACCAGCCACACCTTTCCCCTTCAGAGTAGCAGCCTCTCCTTTTATACGTTTCCTTTGTTTCCTACCCTATTTCCTTCCTCCTTTCTCCCCTTCCTTAAATATGTACCAGATCTTCCATTCTTAGTGGTTTTCTCTTCCTCCCTTTCAGCTTTTCTAAAATCTTCTGCATTCATGTTTCATCTCCTAAAAGATCTTCCATCGAGGGGGGGAAAAACTTTACTATCCTGGCTGGAATCTCTCCTCCACCTCAGAAACAACTCTCAGGGAAGAGCAGCAAATCAACTCCTCCCAATTCTGATGGTGCCTCAGGCACCGGAAGACATCGATGCAGAATCCACC
The DNA here is from genome assembly GCF_001447785.1 of Gekko japonicus. Lineage (NCBI taxonomy): Eukaryota > Metazoa > Chordata > Lepidosauria > Squamata > Gekkonidae > Gekko > Gekko japonicus. The sequence goes on along the minus strand of NW_015174876.1, from coordinate 178,075 downwards.
TGTTTCTGTTGTCACATGGCTCAAACGTCAAAGTAGGGAGTGGCATGACCATGGGCACGCTACCTGAGAGAGCAGGTGTGTGTGTGTGTCAGGATCTTTCATTCTGCATAACCTCAAACTTTGCTTGTTTTTAAAAAACCCTTAAGATCATCTCTGTTTCTCTCCCCTGGGTAACATGACTTGACCTATATAGGTATGCTGCCCGAATGGATTCATGTTTGTTCAGAAGAAAATGCTTCAGGGTTCAATGGGGCTTACTTCCAAGTCAATGAGTGTAGGACTGGCAGCTTGTTGTGTAGGAGCCACAGAAAAATAGATGCACAAGTGGGATTCTGTTGTAGACCAGGCTTCTTGTATTCAGCGAAAGGGACAGGTCTATTTTACATTTCAGATGTCTGCAAGAGATGCCTGAAAGAAGTAATGAGCTTTAGATTGTGGACAGCTGGGTCTCAGGTGGAGTTCAATGCATCAAAGTAATCATGTTTCAGACAGAGAACTGTGCAGATCGGATTTCCTTGTTATTCTGGAAGCTTTAGCTAAGAACAACTGCTCCTAGAAGACAATGGACAAATCCAGGAATTCACAGCTCAGTAATTTCATGTCCCCCTCCCTCTCTCTCTCACACACACAAGGAAATTCAAGTTCTTTCAGGTCTTCCTGTGCTGGACAAGGTATGATTTTTAAAAAAATCCTGGAAAATGTTTCCTGGCCAGTATGAATCTCCCCGTATTACAAACAGGTGTGTGTAAGTCTCACAGATACTGTTAGGGAAGAGATGAAGAAAGCACACTTTCTAATGTATTGTTTCCATATGGTGAAGCAGGATGGGATCCTGAGAAAGAAGTGTGCAACAACCCTGTGATGTAGTCTGCTATTAATACACCACTTTGCTCAGTGAGAGTGCTGGGCTGAGGGAGCAAGTAGTTTAGGAGGAGTTGACCCAAGGTCTTCATCCTCCCCATTTCATGGAGCAGAGCTGACACCTACAGTGAGGATTTGAGGCAACTCTGCTGGCCACTGTCAACAACCCTAAATTACAATTGCGGGCTGAGTGGCACATGACAATAATTCCGTATTCCAATTTGGCCGTGGAACCTTGTTGCATGACCCTGGGCCAGTCACATGCTGTCCGCCTAACCTACCTCACAGGGTTGTGGTGAAGATAAAATGGAGGAAAAAAGACTGATGTCAGCCACTTTGGGTCCCCATTGGGGAGAAAAGCGGAGTATAAATTAACTAACTAAAGTAAACAAGTGTCTCCAGGGGGGGGGACGCCTGGGGCGGAGTTAGGAGAACACCGCTGTAGTTGTTTCTGTCTCTGGTTGTTCCGACCACCTCGTTCCAGCCAGCTCATACACGAACAATCCAGGAAAATTAGGGACGCGCGCGAGTCTCACAAGATTTTTGCCACCCTTGGCATTTTCTGCCTCAGTGGAGGGAGGCATCGGGCCATTGCCACCGCGTCCCGTCCCGAAAGCTGAATCGTCAATAAACTGTCCCGCTGGTGCCACCGCAGGGCGCGTCTTGTTCTCGCAGCCGTCCACCGACCAGGCTCCTTCGCGGGCTCCCTCCCCTCCCCAGAACGCCGGCCGGGGGCGTGTGCGCGTCTTCCGGTAGGCAACAGTGCCCTCCTCCCTAACTTGGTATGTGCGGTGCACGTGATCAAAACCAATCTGGGGAAAAAGAATGAGACGGCAGGTCACGCCTCTGCTGAAAAGTTTTAATTCTGGGAAAGATTATTTGGAGGAGCTCAACAGGAAGGAGCCCTGTAAGAGTTTAAAAAACCGGACTCGAGACAAAAAGAGGTTTAAAAAGCTAAAGACTGGTTTGTTGCAGCATTAGTTTGTGCTACAATAAATCTGCCAGTATTTAAAATAGCGGCCCCAAAGAAAACTTTTCTTTCTTTCTTTCTTCCTTCCTTTCTTCCTTTCTTCCCTTTCTTTCTTTCTCTCTTTCAGAGAATCGTACCTAAGACTAGTCCATAAGATTGTGATAAAATTCGCTCATTTGAGCATCCTCTCAGGGGACATACAAAGCTATCATATGTGTATTTGTAGGGAAGTACACACACACACACACCATTGATTTTAATAGGATTAATCCCCCAGTAAACACAGACATGCGCATGACAGGCACCTTGATATATAGCAAAATTTAAAATCAAAACCCCTTTTTTTGAGACCCATTAAAATAACACAAAACATTGTGTAAGCTTTAAAGTTCTCCAGAAGTCTCCACCGAACTGGAGGTTTGAGGGTGTTTTTTCATTTTGTTTTAATGACCACCATCTCCATAAACTTTCCTTGGTCTCAATAAAAGGCACTACCAGCCTTTTGTTTTTGGAGTCCTGAGTTAAGTGCGCATAATGCCGAGAGTAGTAAAAGTAAAAGTGTGTTGAGTTTTCCTCTTTCCTAACATGGTTGCGGGTTGATTCAGGCGTGTTGGTCTGAAGCAACAGAACAAAGTTTGAGTCCAGTGGCAGATGCCAACAAAGTTTAATTCTGGGGTATAAGCTTTCATGTTCAGGCACATTCCCTCAAATACATTTAATAAGACTCAACCATTACACTCTTCCACATTGCCATTTTTGTCACTCATCTGTCCCTATTGCTTTGGGTCTTCCCCCACATGTGTTTTGCTCCCTCTGGGACCCTGAAGCAATAGGAACACACAAGTGATGAAAATCAGAATGAGGAAGAGAGCAGAGAGGGGGGGGGGTGCCTGGAAGGGCTAATTAGAGTCAAGATGCATAAGTAACTGAGCAATAAGTATAAAATTTGATTAAAGCGGTTGGTTTCCAATGAAGAAGGACAAGAGACAGCCGCAGTGTTTTGGAGTTGCTCCGATTTAACTAACACGCACGAACCGAGGCGTTGCCGAGGTGGTGAGCGAAAGGAAACCGAAGGTCTCTGTCTGCACTGAACCCCATCACAGAGTCCGGGCCAGACTTTCCGGACTGCACGGGCTGCTTTCCTGGAATAGGTGGGCGGAGTCTTCTGGGGTTGAGCCCTCGCCTCCCCCTCTCCCCATTCCTTTCTCCCGTATCAGGGCGGATCAGGGTTGGTCATAGTTTGTCGCTTCTTCCCGGGGTGATCTAGGCGTTTAGTCATCGTTGCCGCCGCGCCTGTGACTATTGCGCGAGATTGTGGGTGACTTTTTTTTAAATGCAATTTTGCTTCTGTGCCTCTCTCTTTAGTTAGAGTAGAGGGTTTCCAAGCAGGAGAAACAGTCGATCTGGTTTGGCTTCCTCTGCACTGGATTGTTTGGTGTTCTTTGAAGTCTGCGGCAAGCGTCTCCCAAAGGGAAACTTGTGTTGGATATCAAATCCGTTGAGCCCGCAGAGCCAGACGGAAATCTCTGGAACCGCTTCGATCAGAACCGAAGGGGAGATCGGTGGAAGCGGGAGACAGACAGCTAAAGGCGGAAAAATAGGCTCAGGGAAGGAATGCCTGGAGAGAGACGCTTGGTGACGGAAGGGAAGGCTGGTTGCAACTGCAGGGGAAGTCGGTAAATGGAGAAGTTGGGGGTCGGAGCAGAGGGGAGGCCTGGAGGCGGTAGAGTTGGAAGGGGAGGTGGAGAGTCCGGGGCAGAGGCGAGCCTGGCGGAAGGGAGAGAAAGCGAGCTGAGGCGGGGCCGCTTGGAGAGCCAAACTCTTGGGATGTGATGCAAAGCCGGAGTTGCGAGGAAGGGGCGCGCAGACGGATCGGGGCGCGCTCGCTCTCTGTCTTCAGGGGATCCCAAGAAACGGGTCCAGGATCAGAGAGAATCCCGCCTGCTCCCGGATTGTCTGGGGGCTCGTTGAGTGGGTCAAGGGACGAGGCTTCGCTGCCGTTGGAGAGGCCGGAGGATTAGCAAGGGCACTTCGGGGGTCTGCCTGAACCGAGCCGGACTTGAGGGCTGCAGACAGCGGCGCGAGGATGAACGGCGGAGGCGGGGAGGCGAGCTCGGCGCCTTCCTCCATCAGCTGCACGCTGCCCTCCATCTCCTCCAACAAGCTCCCGGACTTGCGCTTCATCAGCCGGGGCACCTACGGCACCGTGTCTTCCGCGCGTCATGCGGACTGGAGGGTCCCCGTGGCTGTCAAGTGCCTGCAGGGGCCCCTGCTCGAGAGGTAACAGTTGGCGGGGGGGGGGGAGGCGTGGTTTCTGGAGTGAATGTGGACTTCAGTAGAAGAGGAGCTACTGTCAGCTTGACATTCTTGAGAAATCATATGTCCCATCTTCCTCGGCACTCCCCCCAAAATCTGCTTGTTTACTTCTTAGGTTTTATCTTTCCCTGTGCAACAACTTATGAAGGATGTTAGGCTGAGACATAGTGACAGGCCTAAGGTCACCCAAGAAACTTTGTGGCAGAGGGCGGGATTTGGCTCCTGGCCAGCATTCTAACCATTACAAAACACTCTCTTTTCTTCTGAAGCCAGTCTTCTGATTTCTGTCTCACTACTGTACACTTGACATGTCTTTTTAAAAAAAACATCTTCTTTTTATTTTCTTTCTATTATTGCGAAAGCTGTTGATAACCTCAGAAGTGTAAAAAGGTAAAGGTTTCCCCTGGGTCAAAAGCCCAGTCGAATCCGACTCTAGGGGGCTGTGCTCATCTCCGTTTCTAAGCTGAAGAGCCAGCGTTGTCCGAAGACGTTTCCGTGCTCATGTGGCCAGCATGACTAGATGCTGAGGCGCACAAAACACTGTTACCTTCCCACCAAAGTGGTACCTATTTATCTACTTGCAGTTTCTTGCTTTCGAGCTGCTAGGTTAGCAGGGGCTGGGGCCAGAGAGGGGAGCTCACTCCCTCATGCGGCACTAGGGCCTTGAACTGCCGAGCTACCGTGGCCCCCCCAGAAGTGTAGGAAAGATAAAAAGATCTGCAGGGCTTTCCTTTTAGGTTTGCTTAGAAGATTGTTTTCTCTCCCCCCCTTCTATATATTAGATTTTGTTCTTTTTTTAAAAAAAGAAATACTTCCTGCCCCATAGCTTTAGAAATTAAAGGTCTAAATAAGCTGTTCAACTAACAGTGTGATCTTATCCATATCTACTCAGAAGCGAGTCCTGCTTTTTATATGGAATTTATTCCAAAATAAATGCATATAGAATTGCAAGATTCAGAGTATGCCGCACAGAAATTAGTGGGACTTCTAGTCAACATTCATAGGATCAGGTTGCAATCCTAAATAATCCCAGAAGTACATCTGACTGAACTCAAAGGGGCTTACTTTTGATCAGGTGAGTTTAGGATGATGTTACACTACATATTTGTAATATGTATTTGGCATTTTGGGGTGTTTTTCTGCAAACTGTGGCACACCGTATGCACTGCTCATATTTGTAATATGTATTTGGCATTTTGGTTCGGTGTTTTTCTGCAAACTGTGTGGCACACCATATGCACTGCCTTTACTTCTTGAATTTTAAACTGCAGTCTGTTGAGGATTCCATACTTCTCAGCCATTGGCAATCAAGTTGCAAGGAATGTGGCATAGAGGAGATCTCATGGCTGCTACCCTCTGCTTTCTGCAACCCTCTGCTTTAGTAACCTTTGGAAGTGTCCTGACAATAACTGTAGCTTGAAGGCTTATTAGCCCTGCTCACCAGAAGCCATGCCTTTATCTAAACAGACGAATGAGTCCAGCAAAGTTCTGTCGCTTCTTGTTTGAGGCTATACAGAGGGATGCACACAGACCACTCTGACAAAACAAGCCATTGAGACAGCTGGAAATTTCCAGTGGCACAATCCAGCAAAAAATTAATGTTGTCTAAGGCTGGATGCACACATGCAGATAAGTAAAGTGACAAAGACCTGATGTGGTATAGCATAGTAGTTAGAGCTTTATGAGTGACGTTGGGCCAGTCACATGCCCTCAGCCTAACCTGCCTCACAGTGTCGTTGTGAGGACAAAATGGAGGACAGGAGAAGGATGTAAGTCCCTACTGGACTTCCTGCCTAAGCAGCAGACTTCCTAACCCCTTTCCCACTGAAATCCAACAACCTTCAACTCTGTCAGTTGGCCAGCAGTTAAACAGCCAACTGGCCCATAGCTATGGTGGGGCTATTGAAGGCTCCACCCCCTACTTTAAACAGACAGTCCCACAAGATTTCCCTCCACCCAGAGTACAGTCTGCCATGCCACCATGGGGGCTCAAGAAGCTGGCAGGCAGGTGGAAGAGAGGGGAGGTGAAACCTCTTGCCAGTGGAGTCTTCTCCCTGCAGCTGTCAATGGAGGACACGTTTAAAGTTTAAACCCCCTCTCTGCTCTGCTGGCTGCTGGTGGAAGAGAGGGGGCAGCTGCGTGGCCTCCATTGAAAGCTGCGGAGTGTTCTTCCTTCTAGCAAGCAGGTAGAACATTCGCCTGGCCAACAATGAGGCTGACCCGCCATCTTCCTCCCCTTGCCAGGTTTAAATTTTTAATTTAAACTAAGCCTCCCCGGCACAAGCAGTCCCCTGCTAGAACCCTGGAGCCCCCCAGGATAAAAAATTCTGGCTATGGGGCCTGGCAGCCAAACTCCTCCTTTTTTCCCATTTCAAAATTCCAGTCTACCACATGAAAGTGACTGGCTGATATTCCTGAAATTCAGAACCATCCCCCATGACCCTATCCTTTCCAGGATGTTGCTTAGGTAAGATCTATGTAAGTTTACCTGACCAGTATAAACAAAAAAGCATTACAAGTTTATTTTACAATTAGTACTACTTTTCCTATGTAAAAGCCTTGATATTATTCATTTACAATCATGTCCCTTTGTACAGATAACCACAGTTCAGTTGGTATAGTTATGTGCATTTTTCCTTTTTTTGAGACCAGCATTTAGCAAAGTCTAGGTAATGCATCTGAAACCACATTTTCATGTCCTTTAAGGGCCACAGTATTGCCAAACACACCTTCTTTTCCTTATCGGTTGTTCCCTATCAGTTAGCTTCCTGCTTAGGAACAGTATGGGATACAATTGTCCCTGTGGCCCTTCCTAACTCAGAATCACTTCGAGATCAATATTAGAAGACTCTGTAGTTACAGTGAAAGGTTTTTCAAAGGCAGGGACAATTAATACAAGCTCTGAAGATATCAGAATTTTTAAGCAATGAAAGGCTTCTTAGCATTTATCTGTCCTGTGAACCTGATTGGGCATAGCTTTTTTGGTCAGATCAATTACAGAAGCAGCAATGCTACTGTAGCCTTCTACAAACATTCCTAGGAATGATTTTATCTGCTGCTTGCTTTTAGGTATAGGCCAATTCACATTCACTTTTACTTTTGGGTTTTCAGGTTGGATGAGTCCACTTCCTACAATATGACCAAATTTTTGAATTGTTATATTCCTACCTGACATTTCCTTGGATTGATTTTCAGCACGGCCTTATCAATGCATTGCAACACCTCGGCCTATTACTCAAACACAGCTTACTACAGAGAATCCGAGCAGTTAAGCTTGACTTCAGATTCTGTGCCTGCAGTTTGCACCATTCTTTTTTCTCTGGTGTATTTATTCTGCAGCTGCAACTAGGGATGTGCATTCGGTTCATCTGAACCGAATGCATCCCCGAAAATGGTCCATTCGGACCCCTTTCGGGCTGCTGCAGGCCGATTCAGAGTCTCTGATCTCTGAATCGGCTTGCCACCGAATTGCCGCCGAATTTTTCCCCACCATAACTTTTTTTCCACCATAGAGAACAATGGAGGGGATAGAGGCAACCTGTTTGAGGGCCCGTAGAATTGGACCCCCTGGTCCGATGCCCTTGAAACTTGGTTGGTATCTTGGGGAGAGGCTCGAGCAGCTCCCCTGCAAGTCTGGAGTCTCTCCCTCAAGCCCCCTCCCCTCCAGCCCCCAGAATATACCCTATGTTTTTGCCATTGACTTCAATGGCCAATAGGATATAATGGGGCTGAAATTGACATTCGGCTGGCCGAAAGATTCCCGAATCGGCGAATCGGCTCGTACTGACAAAACTGATATGTGGGAGTCTTACTGCCAGTCGAAATTGATTCTGCCCAATTCGGCCAAATCCGAATGGGCCGAATTTTTAAAAAAAATTTGCACACCCCCAGCTGCAACCTTAAAAAATACAGTTTTCCTTAATTGGAGTGGGAGAGGGCAGCCCAGCTGAGATTACTGCAGCTCTGCACTTCCATCTCCCACCACCCAGTTTAAACCGAGTGGCAGAAGAAGGCAGCCCAGCTGGGATCGCTGTGCCTGTGGGGAGCCCATCGCTCCCTGCTGGCACAGCTCTGTGCTGCTTTTTTCCACCACCTGGTTTAAACCGAGCAGCAGGAGAGGGCAGCCCAGTCATTTCTTCTCTCCCCCCCCCCCAGCATTCTGAGGCTAGCAGTAGTCTCATATCGTCAGACTCATGCTGTTCGTACAAAAAAATTAAAATGTAAAATAACAAGGGACACACCGATGAATGGCAGAAGGTACAGAGTGGGTGTAATGACTTTGATGTGGGCATGGCCTTCAAGGGGCAGGAAACAGGCGGGGGGAAATCTGAGAGAATCTGTATGCTTTTGCATTACCTCTGGCTTGGGAGAGAAGCTAGGGGAAAACTGGCACAAAAACACTCTCAGAAAACCTGGGGAAACAGCGAACAGAAAGCGGACTGAGCGCTGAAGGGAGGAAAGACAATGCAGAATGAAAAAGAAAATCTGACGGACATGCACGGTGAAAGTGAGGTGAAACACCCACGCATAATAGGCTCTCATCAGGGTGTATTACAGGTTCTTCCTAGGTTTGCTCAATACACCCTATTATGGCCCTGACCTCTTCCCTCCCTCAAAGGCACGATTTTCCCTCCTTTTTTTTCTTAGCCTGTTCAGCTGATGCTAACCAATCAGATTCCTTGGAGTAGCCTGTCACTCAAGTCTCTCTAGCTCTGTGAAGAATTAACCCTTCACAGTCCTTTATTTGTTTGTACAGCACATCTAAGCTTCTTAAAAGTGTGGTCTGTCACATGTCCCACTAATGGTAAGGAAGGGGAGGGGAGAGAGGGGGAAGATTGATAGAGAAGGGGGGGGACAGGGAAGGAGGCAAAGGTGAGGGGATGGGATGCTCCCTCTCCACAAGTTTCTTGAGGGTCACCACTTGCAATCACTTATTAAACACAGAGGGCCTTGAGTGCATGCATCCTTGGGATCTTTTGTATTGAGACCTGGATTTTCCCTTTATTTTGCATCTATCTTACTAAGGATAAACAACCTTGAGGGTGGGGGCAGGGTAAAGGGCGGGCAAAAAGTAAGTATAACTAAATTGAAGTTCAGTTGCTTTACTGAAGACCTTTTCAGACTCCAGTGATCTAAGAGAGAAAACAAGGAAGCTGTAAATAACTTATGATGAGAGGGACTGTCATGAATAGAAGCAGTCTTGATGATCAGAAGTGAACTAATACTATCTTATCTGATGCAGAATTTAGGATATGTGTACCAACTTTTTGTAGTACATCCATATCTGAATTGATCATTCCAGATGGGTGCATGGTCTTAGTCTATAGCAGGCGAATAAAGCAGGAGTCCTCCAGTGTCCACTGTATTTTTTTCCAGCATAAGACATCATGAGTCAGAGCTGACTTCATCATACACACTCAAGTGTGTATTTGTTTGGCTGATGCTGTTTATATGCACAGCAGAAAGATGCAGAGGTGGTGAGATATTACAAAGAGAGGCTGGCTTAAAACAAGTATTCAGATTGCTCAAAATTAGTCACTCAGTTTGGCGTTACTAGGTAGGCAAAGAAGAAGTAACATAAATGTAATACATGGCAAGAGGAAATTGCATCTGCTTATCTTACATTAGGTTTTATATTACTCCTGCTTTGCCTGTCTGACAACATTTAGGGATGGCCCTCAACTACTCCCTGTGAACTGATTACTATTTTTATCCTTCTTTCTGTTGTGAATATAATGGATATATATGTCAGTGCATCTGACAAAGTGAGCTATGACTCACAAAAGCTTATGCTGGAATAAATGTTGTTACTATGTATAACTATTGCATTAATATTAGTACTGTTGTTTGGTCAGCTGCCGCCTTCATTATTTATCTGAATTGGTTCTCCTTGGTCTCAGTGGGAAACTGGATGCCAACACCCTTCTCACATAAATTTCTGGGTTCCCATTTTAATAATCTAATGTGACTCAGTTAATAAGCCTAGTTATTTGCATGAGTTTTGCAGTACAGTGCCAAATAAAAAATCAAAAAAATAAAATAGAGGTACTTCCAGATTAGCCTCGTTATGGTCAAGGTTTGTGCAGAGAATGGCACGTTTCACAAAATGTGAGAGAGAGCATTCTTAATTTTACACGGGTATATGATTTGGTTCACCTTGTACCACTACTCTTTTTATTATTTATATTTTTACTAGCAGTAAAGCCTGTTGTGAAAGCAATACAACGAGATCTAGAAAGAGGCTCTGGGGGAGTGCTCTGGCTTTGGGCAAACAGTGTCAATTTGCTGTGGTGACCTCAGCAGGGTATAATGACAGAGTCCACTGTTTTCTCCAGAGGAACTGATCTCTGCTACCTGAAGAGCAGTTGTAATTGTGAGTGATCTGTAGCCCTCACCTGGAGATTGGCAGCAATTGTTACCCAGGACAAAATGGCTGGTTTGGAGGGTGGAGTTGGCAACCCCATCTCCTTCCCAGCTAACCATCAACCTACCATTATCTGCCCCTTTGACTTCAGCTGACTTCTGCCCTCCCTTCTGCAGAGCAGTTGTAATTCTGAGTGCTCTCCAGCCCTCACCTGGAGATTGGCAACAATGGTTCCCTATGTGGAACTGATTGGTTTGGTGGGTGGAGTCTATGGCATTGTACCTGTCTGAGGTCCCACCCCTCCCATCTGGAGTTGGCAACCCTATCAGGACTGGCCCCAATGTGTTTTCTCCCAAAGGCCAAAGTAGGTGACAGGACCAAGCTTAGTTGCCTACCAACAGGCACTGAGGGGAATGTTGGGTTGCCAGCTCTAAGGAGGGAAATACCTGGAGATTTGGGGGATGGATTCTGTAGAGGGCAGCATTGGGCGAGAGGGGGGCGGAAGGACTCAGCAGGTATAATGTCATAGGGTCTACCCTCTAAGCAGCCATTTTCTCCAGGGGAGCTGATCTCTGTCATCTGGAGATCAATTGTAACAGTGGGAGATCTCCAGGTCCCACCTGGAGATTGGCAACCCTAGTGGAAAGTCAGCTGCACAGCAGGGGGTTGAAGAGAATGGTTTGATGGCTGCTGGGCCAAGATTGGCAACAATAGTTCCCCAGGAGCCCCATCGTAAATGCACCAAACAATTCCTAAAGATTTTCCGAAACACTACTCTATCGATAAATTGCAACAGTTTGAATTAGCACCAAAGCTTTAAGAGCTCTCCAGCTGTCACCTGGAGACTGGCAACAGCTTGTCTGGAGTGTGGGCAGTATGGCATTGTATCTGTCTGAGGTCCCCCTCTTCCTCCTCCTCCTCAGACCCCACCCTCAGCAGGCTTCATCCCTAAAATATCCTGGAAGTTTCCAACCTGGAGTTGGCAACCCATGTCCTTTCCTGACAACCATCAGCCAACCTTTATCTGCCTGTCTGTCTTAAGTTTTACAATCCCCCCCCCCCAGCCTCTGCCTAGGGAAAGGGCAGCTGACATCATTATCCTCTCCCCTATGAGGTATGTTATGCAACTGAAAATTCCAACTGCCTTGCGGGGGGGGGGAGTTTGAGGTGTGGAATGGAGTGAAGTCCAATCAGCTTCCACATGCAAAAGACCTTGAAACGCTGGACAGGACTGCACAAAGCAGCCAGTCAACCCAGCCAGCGTCTTCTGAGTGGCAGTTCTTCCGGCCAAACACTAAAGGGGCCAAATTTAGAATGTTCAATATAGAACGTTGCTATTCAATTATAATAAGGGAGAGATTGTATCAAATAACTTTTTTAAAAAATTAACTGTACCTCCTTGCAGCTCCAAAAACCTGCTCTTCCTTGTTAACTTGAGGTCACACATATGATCCACACTTGTGGCCCAATGTAAGCCTCCCACAGTGGCTCATGGGATTGGAAAATAGGGTTCCTTCAAGCACTAGTCTGAGTGTGCAACTGCTGCCAATCATGAGAGCCAGCCTTGTCTAACCAGTGGCAAGAAAACAGCCGCAGGGCTCTTTTTGTAGAAAAAGCCCAGCAGGAACTCATTAGTATAATAGGCCACACCCAGCAGCAAAACTCATTAGCATATTAGGCCACACTCTGACAGCACCACTCATTAGCACATTAGGCCACACCCCCATGTTACCAGAAGTGTGGTCATCCAGCCACACCCATCTTTCCCTTCTTATTCTGTTTACCTTGTTTGTTGTCAAAACCCAGGGCTTTTTTTGTAGCAGGAACTCCTTTGCATGTTAGGCCACACACCCCTAATGTAGCCAGTCCTGATGAGTTTCTGCTATTGGGTGTGGCCTATTATGCTAATGAGTTCCTGCTGGGCGTGGCCAACTCAGGAGCCAGCCGGAACGCCGTTCCTGTGCGTTCCTGCCCAAAAATAGCCCTGGCCACTAGTATTGTTGCTTGCTCAGCTGCCTTCTGTCCTTACTGGAATACTGATCTGGAGGAGATGGCCTGGCAGCAAGGTGGCATCTGGCATCCTGTGGACCTAGTGAACAGTGGCAGCTCAACAATGGATACCTTGTGATGCTGTCACACCCCCATGCATCACCCATGCTGCTATTGCCGTCTCTACCATACTATCCAGGATCCAGAGCAGATAATGTTCCCTCCCTTCTCATTTTCCACTCATCTTTAGACAGTGCAGTAAGCCATGCATGCTTAGTTGCACTTCCTGAAATCTCAGATCTGGAGACATTCAGTTCTTGGGCTGGGTGTGGTGAGTAGAGGTTTGCCTGTGAGTCTGTGGCACCATGAATAATGCAAATGACTAGGATTAGGCTGCTTTCAAATGCTCTGTTTACATCATAATACCAAAGTAGATAATCCACTCAGGTGATGCCATGTTGATTGTTTGGTCTGGCAGCCTTAGTGGGAGTTTTACCATCAGGGATGTTTTGTTTCTTCAGATGGAAGTGGGAAACAGAGTCAAAGCCTACAGAGAGGTATTTGCCAATGGTTGCCAGGCAGGTGAAGGGACATTTTGTGGGCTGTCTGTTATGAGGCTAATTGGGGAAGAGCAAATCATAGCGCTACATGGAATGCCATGCTTGTTTAATATTTAAAAATACCAAAACATTCAAGCCAATGTAAAAACACTAGTTATTTGAAATATTTGTATTCCATTTTTTTAAAAAAAGTCTAAACTATGAACAATAATAGAGTTGTTCCATTGTGTTTTAATGGAAATAAAAGGCATATTAAATATGAACTGCAGATTAATATTGCACATATCTGCATTAAAAGTAGCACAGAATAGCAATAGCATAAGAATAAATCATACCAATTTCACAGTAGCAATAAAAAGCTCCTTTTCCATTGCAGAAGACAAAATCCAGTGCAAATGCCAAGAACAAACCAAATCATCCAGAACAAATGCAGCAATTGAATAAGCAAGGGTTCTTTTTAGGTCCATGTGTACAGTGGAGTTTATACAGTGTGGTTTTCCTCCCTCTCCTCTGTGGTTTTCCTCCCTCCCTCTCCCACACTCTGCAGCCTTTTCTCCAATTTTGTTCCTTGGAGTCGGGTTAGAATGGCTAAAAGGAAGTACTTCTTCACCCAAAGAGTGATTAACAGATGGAATTCACTGCCAGATGGAATTCACTTCCCCCCTATCCCGCCGGTTCCCTGTCTCCTCCACCCCTCCTCCACCCCCCGGCTTGATCTTCCCCTCCCCCTGCCCTGGAGCACCCCCCTTCTGGAGGCCAGGTCTACCCACCCCTTCCCATTGCATGGGTAGACCTGGGCTCCACTGGAGGCCAGGTCTACCCACCCCTTTCCATTGCAGGGGTAGACCTGGCCCCCAGAGGAGTCCAGGTCTACCAACCCCTTCCCATTGCAGGGGTAGACCTGGCCCCCTCCGGAGGCCAGGGCTACCCACCCCTTCCCATTGCAGGGGGAGACCTGGGCTC